>NW_027194144.1:0-29466 GCF_032444005.1 Ranitomeya imitator
ACCCTACACTCTATACCCTACACCCTACACTCTACACCCTACACTCTACACCCTACACTCTACACCCTACACTCTACACTCTATACCCTACACTCTACACCCTGCACTCTGTACCCTACACTCTACACTCTTTACCCTACACTCTATACCCTACACTCTATACCCTACACTCTATACCCTACACTCTACACTATATACCTTACACTCTATACCCTACACTCTATACCCTACACTCTAAACTCTATACCCTACACTCTACACTCTATACCCTACACTCTATAACATACACTCTATACCCTACACTCTATACCCTACACTCTATACCCTACACTCTATACCATACACTCTACACCCTACACTCTATACCATACACTCTACACCATACACTCTATAGCATACACTCTATACCCTACACTATACACTCTATACCCTACACTCTATACCCTACACTCTATACCCTACACTATACACTCTATACCCTACACTCTACACTTTATACCCTACACTCTATACCCTACACTCTATACCCTACACTCTACAACCTGCACTCTATACCCTACACTCTATACCCTACACTCTACACTCTATACCCTACACTCTATACCCTACACTCTATACCCTACACTCTAAACTGTATACCATACACTCTATGCCCCACACTCTATACCCTAAACTCTACACTCTATACCCTACGCTCTACACCCTAAGCTTTATACCATACACTCTATACCCTACACTCTACACTCTATACCCTACACTCTATACCCTACACTCTATACCCTACACCCTACGCTCTATAAGCTACACTCTATACCCTACACTCTATACCCTACACTCTATAACCTACACTCTATACCTTACACTCTATACCCTACACTCTATACCCTACACTCTATACCCCACACTCTATACCCTACACTCTACACTCTATACCCTACACTCTATACCCTACACTCTATACCCTACACTCTATACCCTACACTCTATACCCTACACTCTACACTCTATACCATACACTCTATACCATACACTCTATACACTACACTCTATACCCTAAACTCTACACTCTATACCCTACACTCTATAACATACACTCTATACACTACACTCTATACCTTACACTCTATACCCTACACTTTGCACTCTACACCCTACACTCTACATTCTATACCCTACACTCTATACCCTACACTCTCTTCTCCACACTCTATACCCTACACTCTATACCCTACACTCTATACCCTACACTCTACACCCTACACTCTACACTCTATAGCCTACACTCTATACCCTACACTCTATACCCTACACTCTATACCCTACACTCTATACACTACACTCTACACTTTATACCCTACACTCTATACCCTACACTCTATACCCTACACTCTACACTCTATACCCTACACTCTATGCCCTACACTCTTTACCCTACACTCTACACTCTATACCCTACACTCTATACCCTACACTCTACACTTTAAACCCTACACTCTATACCATACACTCTATACCCTACACTCCATACCCTACACTCTACACTTTATACCCCACACTCTATACCATACACTCTATACCCTACACTCTACACCTTACTCTCTATACCCTACATTCTATCCCCTACACTCTACACTCTATACCCTACACTCTACACTCTACTCTATACCCTACACTCTATACCCTACACTCTACACTCTATACCCTACACTCTACACTCTACACCCTACACTCTATACCCTACACTCTATACCCTACACTCTATACCCTACACTCTAATCCCTACACTCTATACCCTACACTCTATACCATACACTCTACACCCTACACCCTACACTCTACACCCTACACTCTATACCCTATACCCTACACTCTATACCCTACACTCTATACCCTACACTCTATACCCTACACTATACACTCTATACCCTACACTCTACGCTTTATACCCTACACTCTATACCCTACACTCTATACCCTACACTCTACACCCTACACTCTAATCCCTACACTCTTATCCCTACACCCTACACTCTATACCCTACACTCTATACCCTACACTCTATACCCTACACTCTACACCCTACACTCTACACTCTACACTCTATACCCTACACTCTATACCCTACACTCTATACCTCACACCCTACACTCTACACCCTACACTCTATACCCTACACTCTACACCCTACACTCTATACCCCACACTCTACACCCTGCACTCTGTACCCTACACTCTACACTCTTTACCCTACACTCTATTTCCTACACTCTATACCCTACACTCTATACACTACACTCTACACTTTATACCCTACACTCCATACCATACACTCTATACCCTACACTTTACAACCTGCACTCTATACTCTACACTCTATACCCTACACTCTACACTCTATACCCTACACTCTATACCCTACACTCTTTACCCTACACTCTACACTCTATACCCTACACTCTATACCCTACACTCTACTTTATACCCAACACTCTATACCATACACTCTATACCCTACACTCTACACCTTACACTCTATACCCTACATTCTATCCGCTACACTCTACACTCTATACCCTACACTCTACACTCTACACCCTACACTCTATACCCTACACTCTACACTCTATACCCTACACTCTACACTCTACACCCTACACTCTATACCCTACACTCTATACCCTACACTCTATACCCTACACTCTAATCCCTACACTCTATACCCTACACTTTATACCATACACTCTACACCCTTCACCCTACACTCTACACCCTACACTCTATACCCTATACCCTACACTCTATACCCTACACTCTATACCCTACACTCTATACCCTACACTATACACTCTATACCCTACACTCTACGCTTTATACCCTACACTCTATACCCTACACTCTATACCCTACACTCTATACCCTACACTCTACACCCTACACTCTACACCCTACACTTTAATCCCTACACTCTAATCCCTACACCCTACACTCTATACCCTACACTCTATACCCTACACTCTATACCCTACACTCTACACCCTACACTCTACACTCTACACTCTATACCCTACACTCTATACCCTACACTCTATACCCTACACCCTACACTCTACACCCTACACTCTATACCCTACACTCTACACCCTACACTCTATACCCTACACTCTACACCCTGCACTCTGTACCCTACACTCTACACTCTTTACCCTACACTCTATACCCTACACTCTATACCCTACACTCTATACCCTACACTCTACACTCTATACCTTACACTCTATACCCTACACTCTATACCCTACACTCTAAACTCTATACCCTACACTCTACACTCTATACCCTACACTCTATAACATACACTCTATACCCTACACTCTATACCCTACACTCTATACCATACACTCTATACCCTACACTCTACACCCTACACTCTATAGCCTACACTCTATACCCTACACACTAATCCCTACACTCTACACTCTATACCCTACACTCTATACCCTACACTCTATACCCTACACTCTATACCCTACACCCTACACTCTACACCCTACACTCTACACTCTATACCCTACACTCTACACCCTAGACCCTACACTCTATACCCTACACTCTACACCCTGCACTCTGTACCCTACACTCTACACTCTTTACCCTACACTCTATACCCTACACTCTACAACCTGCACTCTATACCCTACACTCTATACCCTACACTCTATACCCTACACTCTATACCCTACACTTTACACCCTACACTCTAATCCCTACACTCTAATCCCTACACTCTAATCCCTACACCCTATACCCTACACTCTATACCCTACACTCTATACCCTACACTCTATACCCTACACCCTACACTCTACACCCTACACTCTACGCTCTATACCCTACACTCTACACCCTACACTCTACACCCTACACTCTACACTCTATACCCTACACTCTACACCCTGCACTCTGTACCCTACACTCTACACTCTTTACCCTACACTCTATACCCTACACTCTATACCCTACACTCTATACCCTACACTCTACACTATATACCTTACACTCTATACCCTACACTCTATACCCTACACTCTAAACTCTATACCCTACACTCTACACTCTATACCCTACACTCTATAACATACACTCTATACCCTACACTCTATACCCTACACTCTATACCCTACACTCTATACCATACACTCTACACCCTACACTCTATACCATACACTCTACACCATACACTCTATAGCATACACTCTATACCCTACACTATACACTCTATACCCTACACTCTATACCCTACACTCTATACCCTACACTATACACTCTATACCCTACACTCTACACTTTATACCCTACACTCTATACCCTACACTCTATACCCTACACTCTACAACCTGCACTCTATACCCTACACTCTATACCCTACACTCTACACTCTATACCCTACACTCTATACCCTACACTCTATACCCTACACTCTAAACTGTATACCATACACTCTATGCCCCACACTCTATACCCTAAACTCTACACTCTATACCCTACGCTCTACACCCTAAGCTTTATACCATACACTCTATACCCTACACTCTACACTCTATACCCTACACTCTATACCCTACACTCTATACCCTACACCCTACGCTCTATAAGCTACACTCTATACCCTACACTCTATACCCTACACTCTATAACCTACACTCTATACCTTACACTCTATACCCTACACTCTATACCCTACACTCTATACCCTACACTCTATACCCTACACTCTACACTCTATACCCTACACTCTATACCCTACACTCTATACCCTACACTCTATACCCTACACTCTATACCCTACACTCTACACTCTATACCATACACTCTATACCATACACTCTATACACTACACTCTATACCCTAAACTCTACACTCTATACCCTACACTCTATAACATACACTCTATACACTACACTCTATACCTTACACTCTATACCCTACACTTTGCACTCTACACCCTACACTCTACACTCTACATTCTATACCCTACACTCTATACCCTACACTCTCTTCTCCACACTCTATACCCTACACTCTATACCCTACACTCTATACCCTACACTCTACACCCTACACTCTACACTCTATAGCCTACACTCTATACCCTACACTCTATACCCTACACTCTATACCCTACACTCTATACACTACACTCTACACTTTATACCCTACACTCTATACCCTACACTCTATACCCTACACTCTACACTCTATACCCTACACTCTATGCCCTACACTCTTTACCCTACACTCTACACTCTATACCCTACACTCTATACCCTACACTCTACACTTTAAACCCTACACTCTATACCATACACTCTATACCCTACACTCCATACCCTACACTCTACACTTTATACCCCACACTCTATACCATACACTCTATACCCTACACTCTACACCTTACTCTCTATACCCTACATTCTATCCCCTACACTCTACACTCTATACCCTACACTCTACACTCTACTCTATACCCCACACTCTATACCCTACACTCTACACTCTATACCCTACACTCTACACTCTACACCCTACACTCTATACCCTACACTCTATACCCTACACTCTATACCCTACACTCTAATCCCTACACTCTATACCCTACACTCTATACCATACACTCTACACCCTACACCCTACACTCTACACCCTACACTCTATACCCTATACCCTACACTCTATACCCTACACTCTATACCCTACACTCTATACCCTACACTATACACTCTATACCCTACACTCTACGCTTTATACCCTACACTCTATACCCTACACTCTATACCCTACACTCTACACCCTACACTCTAATCCCTACACTCTTATCCCTACACCCTACACTCTATACCCTACACTCTATACCCTACACGCTATACCCTACACTCTATACCCTACACTCTACACCCTACACTCTACACTCTACACTCTATACCCTACACTCTATACCCTACACTCTATACCTCACACCCTACACTCTACACCCTACACTCTATACCCTACACTCTACACCCTACACTCTATACCCTACACTCTACACCCTGCACTCTGTACCCTACACTCTACACTCTTTACCCTACACTCTATTTCCTACACTCTATACCCTACACTCTATACACTACACTCTACACTTTATACCCTACACTCCATACCATACACTCTATACCCTACACTTTACAACCTGCACTCTATACTCTACACTCTATACCCTACACTCTACACTCTATACCCTACACTCTATACCCTACACTCTTTACCCTACACTCTACACTCTATACCCTACACTCTATACCCTACACTCTACACTTTATACCCTACACTCTATACCATACACTCTATACTTTATACCCAACACTCTATACCATACACTCTATACCCTACACTCTACACCTTACACTCTATACCCTACATTCTATCCGCTACACTCTACACTCTATACCCTACACTCTACACTCTACACCCTACACTCTATACCCTACACTCTACACTCTATACCCTACACTCTACACTCTACACCCTACACTCTATACCCTACACTCTATACCCTACACTCTATACCCTACACTCTAATCCCTACACTCTATACCCTACACTTTATACCATACACTCTACACCCTTCACCCTACACTCTACACCCTACACTCTATACCCTATACCCTACACTCTATACCCTACACTCTATACCCTACACTATACACTCTATACCCTACACTCTACGCTTTATACCCTACACTCTATACCCTACACTCTATACCCTACACTCTACACCCTACACTCTACACCCTACACTTTAATCCCTACACTCTAATCCCTACACCCTACACTCTATACCCTACACTCTATACCCTACACTCTATACCCTACACTCTACACCCTACACTCTACACTCTACACTCTATACCCTACACTCTATACCCTACACTCTATACCCTACACCCTACACTCTACACCCTACACTCTATACCCTACACTCTACACCCTACACTCTATACCCTACACTCTACACCCTGCACTCTGTACCCTACACTCTACACTCTTTACCCTACACTCTATACCCTACACTCTATACCCTACACTCTATACCCTACACTCTACACTCTATACCTTACACTCTATACCCTACACTCTATACCCTACACTCTAAACTCTATACCCTACACTCTACACTCTATACCCTACACTCTATAACATACACTCTATACCCTACACTCTATACCCTACACTCTATACCATACACTCTATACCCTACACTCTACACCCTACACTCTATAGCCTACACTCTATACCCTACACACTAATCCCTACACTCTACACTCTATACCCTACACTCTATACCCTACACTCTATACCCTACACTCTATACCCTACACCCTACACTCTACACCCTACACTCTACACTCTATACCCTACACTACACCCTAGACCCTACACTCTATACCCTACACTCTACACCCTGCACTCTGTACCCTACACTCTACACTCTTTACCCTACACTCTATACCCTACACTCTACAACCTGCACTCTATACCCTACACTCTATACCCTACACTCTATACCCTACACTCTATACCCTACACTTTACACCCTACACTCTAATCCCTACACTCTAATCCCTACACTCTAATCCCTACACCCTATACCCTACACTCTATACCCTACACTCTATACCCTACACTCTATACCCTACACCCTACACTCTACACCCTACACTCTACGCTCTATACCCTACACTCTACACCCTACACTCTACACCCTACACTCTACACTCTATACCCTACACTCTACACCCTGCACTCTGTACCCTACACTCTACACTCTTTACCCTACACTCTAAACACTACACTCTATACCCTACACTCTATACCCTACACTCTAAACTCTATACCCTACACTCTACACTCTATACCCTACACTCTATAACATACACTCTATACCCTACACTCTATACCCTACACTCTACACCCTACACTCTATACCATACACTCTACACCCTACACTCTATACCATACACTCTACACCATACACTCTATAGCATACACTCTATACCCTACACTATACACTCTATACCCTACACTCTATACCCTACACTCTATACCCTACACTATACACTCTATGCCCTACACTCTACACTTTATACCCTACACTCTATACCCTACACTCTATACCCTACACTCTATACCCTACACTCTACAACCTGCACTCTACAACCTGCAATCTATACCCTACACTCTGTACCCTACACTCTACACTCTATACCCTACACTCTATACCCTACACTCTATACCCTACACTCTATACCCTACACTCTACACTCTATACCCTACACTCTATAGCCTACACTCTACACCCTACACTCTATACCCTGCACTCTATACCCTACACTCTACACTCTATACCCTACACTCTACTCCCTACACTCTACACCCTACCGTCTATACCCTACACTCTACACTCTATACCTTACACTATACACTCTATTCCCTACACTCTATACCCTACACTCTATACCCTACATTCTATACCCTACACTCTACACTCTATACCCTACACTCTATACCCTACACTCCATACCGTACACTCTATACCCTACACTCTACACTCTATACCCTACACTCTACACCCTAGACCCTACACTCTATACCCTACACTCTACACCCTGCACTCTGTACCCTACACTCTACACTCTTTACCCTACACTCTATACCCTACACTCTACAACCTGCACTCTATACCCTACACTCTATACCCTACACTCTATACCCTACACTCTATACCCTACACCCTACACTCTACACCCTACACTCTACACTCTATACCCTACACTCTACACCCTACACTCTACACCCTACACTCTACACTCTATACCCTACACTCTATACCCTGCACTCTGTACCCTACACTCTACACTCTTTACCCTACACTCTATACACTACACTCTATACCCTACACTCTATACCCTACACTCTAAACTCTATACCCTACACTCTACACTCTATACCCTACACTCTATAACATACACTCTATACCCTACACTCTATACTCTACACTCTACACCCTACACTCTATACCATACACTCTACACCCTACACTCTATACCATACACTCTACACCATACACTCTATAGCATACACTCTATACCCTACACTATACACTCTATACCCTACACTCTATACCCTACACTCTATACCCTACACTATACACTCTATATCCTACACTCTACACTTTATACCCTACACTCTATACCCTACACTCTAAACCCTACACTCTATACCCTACACTCTATACCCTACACTCTACAACCTGCACTCTACAACCTGCAATCTATACCCTACACTCTGTACCCTACACTCTACACTCTATACCCTACACTCTATACCCTACACTCTATACCCTACATTCTATACCCTACACTCTATACCCTACACTCTATAGCCTACACTCTACACCCTACACTCTATACCCTGCACTCTATACCCTACACTCTATACCCTACACTCTACTCCCTACACTCTACACCCTACCGTCTATACCCTATACTCTACACTCTATACCTTACACTATACACTCTATTCCCTACACTCTATACCCTACACTCTATACTCTACATTCTATACCCTACACTCTACACTCTATACCCTACACTCTATACCCTACACTCCATACCGTACACTCTATACCCTACACTCTACACTCTATACCCTACACTCTTTACGCCACACTCTATACCCTACAGTCTATACCCTACACTCTATACCCTACACTCTACACTCTATACCATAAACTCTACACTCTATACCCTACACTCTATCCCCTACACTCTATACCCTACACCCTACACTCTATACCCTACACTCTATACCCTACACTCAACACCCTACACTCTACACCCTACACCCTACACTCTATACCCTATACCCTACACTCTATACCCTACACTCTATACCCTACACTCTATACCCTACACTATACACTCTATACCCTACACTCTACACTTTATACCCTACACTCTATACCCTACACTCTATACCCTGCACTCTACACCCTGCACTCTACACCCAACACTCTAAACCCTACACTCTATACCCTACACTCTATACCCTACACTTTACACTCTATACCCTACAGTATATACCCTACACTCTATACCCTACACTCTACACCTTACACTCTACACTCTATTCCCTACACTCTATACCCTACACTCTATACCCTACACTCTATACCCTACACTCTACACTCTATACCCTACACCCTACACTCTATACCCTACACTCTACACTCTATATCCTACACTCTATACCCTGCACTCTACACCCTGCACTCTACACCCAACACTCTATACCCTACACTCTACACCCTACACTCTATACCCTACACTCGATAACCTACACTCTACACTCTATACCATACACTCTACACCCTACACTCTAATCCCTACACTCTACACTCTATACCCTACACTCTATACCATACACTCTATACCCTACACTCTATACCATACACTCTATACCATACACTCAATAACCTGCACTCTATACCCTACACTCTACACCCTACACTCTATACCTTACACTCTATACCCTACACTCTATACCCTACACTGTAAACTCTATACCCTACACTCTACACTCTATACCCTACACTCTATAACATACACTCTATACCCTACACTCTATACCCTACACTCTATACCCTACACTCTATACCATACACTCTATACCATACACTCTACACTCTTTACCCTACACTCTATACCATACACTCTACACCATACACTCTATAGCATACACTCTATACCCTACACTCTACACTCTATACCCTACACTCTATACCCTACACTATACACTCTATACCCTACACTCTACACTTTATACCCTACTCTCTATACCCTACACTCTATACCCTACACTCTACAACCTGCACTCTATACCCTACACTCTATACCCTACACCTTACACTCTATACCCTACACTCTATACCCTACACTCTATACCCTACACTCTATAGTCTACACTCTATAGCCTACACTCTACACTCTACTCTATACCCTACACTCTATACCCTACACTCTAATCCCTACACTCTACACTCTATACCCTACACTCTATACCCTACACTCTATACCCTACACTCTACACCCTACACTCTACACCCTACACTCTAATCCCTACACTCTAATCCCTACACTCTAATCCCTACACCCTACACTCTATACCCTACACTCTATACCCTACACCCTACACTCTACACCCTACACTCTACACCCTACACTCTACACTCTATTCCCTACACTCTACACCCTGCACTCTGTACCCTACACTCTACACTCTTTACCCTACACTCTATACCCTACATTCTATACCCTACACTCTATACCCTACACTCTAATCCCTACACTCTACACTCTATACCCTACACTCTATACCCTACACTCTATACCCTACACTCTACACCCTACACTCTACACCCTACACTCTAATCCCTACACTCTAATCCCTACACTCTAATCCCTACACCCTACACTCTATACCCTACACTCTATACCCTACACTCTATACCCTACACTCTACACTATATACTCTACACTCTATAGCATACACTCTATACCCTACACTCTATACCCTACACTCTATACCCTACATTCTATACCCTACACTCTATACCCTACACTTTATACCCTACACCCTATACCATACACTCTATACCCTACACTCTACAACCTGCACTCTATACCCTACACTCTATACCCTACACCCTACACTTTATACCCTACACTCTATACCCTACACTCTATACCCTACACTCTATACCCTACACTCTACACCCTACACTCTACACTCTACACTCTATACCCTACATTCTACACCCTGCACTCTGTACCCTACACTCTATACCCTACACTCTGTACCCTACACTCTATACCCTACACTCTATACCCTACTCTCTATACCCTACACTCTATACCCTACACTCTATACCCTACACTCTACACTCTATACCCTACACTCTATACCATACACTCTACACCCTACACTCTATACCATACACTCTATACCCTACACTTTACACTCTATACCCTACACTCTATACCATACACTCTACACTTTATACCCTACACTCTATACCATACACACTATACCCTACACTCTATACCCTACACTCTATACCCTACACTCTATACCCTACACTCCAATCCCAACACTCTAATCCCTACACTCTAATCCCTACACTCTAATCCCTACACTCTGATCCCTACACTCTATACCCCACACTCTATACTCTACACTCTACACTCTATACCCTACACTCTAATCCCTACACTCTAATCCCTACACTCTACACTCTATACCCTACACTCTATACCCTACACTCTATACCCTACACTCTACACTCTATATCCTACACTCTATACCCTACACTCTACACTCTATACCCTACACTCTATACCCTACACTCTATAAAATACACTCTATACCCTACACTCTACGCTCTATACCATACACTCTATACCCTACACTCTATACCATACACTCTATACCCTACACTCTATACCCTACACTCCACACCCTACACTCTATACCTTACACTCTAAAATCTATACCCTACACTCTATACCTTACACTCTATACCCTATACCCTACACTCTATACACTACACTCTATACCATACACGCTATACTCTATACCCTACACTCTAAACCATACACTCTACATCCTACACTCTACACCACTCTACACCCCACACTCTACACCCTACACTCTACACTCTATACCCTACACTCTACACCATACAGTCTATACCCTATACCCTATACCCTACAATCTATACTCTACACTCTATACCCTACACTCTATACCCTACACTCTATACCCTACACTCTACACTCTATACCCTACACTCTATACCATACACTGTATACCCTACACTCTATACCCTACACTCTACACTCTATATCCTACACTCTATACCCTACACTTTACACTCTACACCCTACACTCTACATTCTATACCCTACACTCTAAACTCTACACTCTATACCCTACACTCTATACCCTACACTCTACACTTTATACCCTACACTCTATACCATACACTATATACCCTACACTCTACACTTTATCCCCTACACTCTATACCATACACTCTATACCCTACACTCTATACCCTACACTATACACTCTATACCCTACACTCTACACTGTATACCATACACTCTATGCCCCACACTCTCTACCCTAAACTCTACATTCTATACCCTACACTCTGCACCCTAAGCTCTATACCATACACTCTATACCCTACACTCTATACCCTACACTCTATACCCTACACCCTACACTCTACACCCTACACTCTACACCCTACACTCTACACTCTATTCCCTACACTCTACACCCTGCACTCTGTACCCTACACTCTACACTCTTTACCCTACACTCTATACCCTACATTCTATACCCTACACTCTATACCCTACACTCTAATCCCTACACTCTACACTCTATACCCTACACTCTATACCCTACACTCTATACCCTACACTCTACACCCTACACTCTACACCCTACACTCTAATCCCTACACTCTAATCCCTACACTCTAATCCCTACACCCTACACTCTATACCCTACACTCTATACCCTACACTCTACACTATATACTCTACACTCTATAGCATACACTCTATACCCTACACTCTATACCCTACACTCTATACCCTACATTCTATACCCTACACTCTATACCCTACACTTTATACCCTACACCCTATACCATACACTCTATACCCTACACTCTACAACCTGCACTCTATACCCTACACTCTATACCCTACACCCTACACTTTATACCCTACACTCTATACCCTACACTCTATACCCTACACTCTATACCCTACACTCTACACCCTACACTCTACACTCTACACTCTATACCCTACACTCTACACACTGCACTCTGTACCCTACACTCTACACTCTTTACCCTACACTCTATACCCTACACTCTATACCCTACACTCTATACCCTACACTCTACACTTTATACCCTACACTCTATACCATACACTCTATACCCTACACTCTACACTTTATACCCTACACTCTATACCATACACTTTATACCCTACACTCTATACCCTACACTATACACTCTATACCCTACACTCTACACTGTATACCATACACTCTATGCCCCACACTCTCTACCCTAAACTCTACACTCTATACCCTACACTCTACACCCTACACTCTATACCCTACACTCTATACCCTACACTCTATACCCTACACTCTACACTCTATACCCTACACTCTATACCATACACTCTACACCCTACACTCTACACCCTACACTCTACACCCTACACTCTACACCCTCCACTTTACACCCTACACTCTATACCCTAGACGCTATACCCTACACTATACACTCTATACCCTACACTCTACACCCTGCACTCTGTACCCTACACTCTATACCCTACACTCTGTACCCTACACTCTATACCCTACACTCTATACCCTACTCCCTATACCCTACACTCTATACCCTACACTCTATACCCTACACTCTACACTCTATACCCTACACTCTATACCATACACTCTACACCCTACACTCTATACCATACACTCTATACCCTACACTTTACACTCTATACCCTACACTCTATACCATACACTCTACACTTTATACCCTACACTCTATACCATACACACTATACCCTACACTCTATACCCTACACTCTATACCCTACACTCTATACCCTACACTCCAATCCCTACACTCTAATCCCTACACTCTAATCCCTACACTCTAATCCCTACACTCTAATCCCTACACTCTATACCCTACACTCTATACTCTACACTCTACACTCTATACCCTACACTCTAATCCCTACACTCTAATCCCCACACTCTACACTCTATACCCTACACTCTATACCCTACACTCTATACCCTACACTCTACACTCTATACCCTACACTCTATACCCTACACTCTACACTCTATACCCTACACTCTATACCCTACACTCTATAAAATACACTCTATACCCTACACTCTACACTCTATACCATACACTCTATACCCTACACTCTATACCATACACTCTATACCCTACACTCTATACCCTACACTCCACACCCTACACTCTATACCTTACACTCTATACCCTACACTCTAAAATCTATACCCTACACTCTATACCCTACACTCTATACCCTATACCCTACACTCTATACACTACACTCTATACCATACACGCTATACTCTATACCCTACACTCTATACCATACACTCTACATCCTACACTCTACACCACTCTACACCCCACACTCTACACCCTACACCCTACACTCTATACCCTACACTCTACACCATACACTCTATACCCTATACCCTATACCCTACAATCTATACCCTACACTCTATACCCTACACTCTATACCCTACACTCTATACCCTACACTCTACACTCTATACCCTACACTCTATACCATACACTGTATACCCTACACTCTATACCCTACACTCTACACTCTATATCCTACACTCTATACCCTACACTTTACACTCTACACCCTACACTCTACATTCTATGCCCTACACTCTAAACTCTACACTCTATAGCCTACACTCTATACCCTACACTCTATACCCTACACTCTACACTTTATACCCTACACTCTATACCATACACTCAATACCCTACACTCTACACTTTATACCCTACACTCTATACCATACACTCTATACCCTACACTTTATACCCTACACTATACACTCTATACCCTACATTCTACACTGTATACCATACACTCTATGCCCCACACTCTCTACCCTAAACTCTACATTCTATACCCTACACTCTACACCCTAAGCTCTATACCATACACTCTATACCCTACACTCTATACCCTACACTCTATACCCTACACTCTATACCCTACACTCTACGCTCTATACGCTACACTCTATAACCTACACTCTATACCCTACACTCTATACCCTACACTCTACACCCTACACTCTACACCCTACACTCTATACCCTACACTCTATACCCTACACTCTACACTCTATACCATACACTCTATACCATACAATCTATACACTACACTCTATACCCTAAACTCTACACTCTATACCCTACACTCTATAACATACACTCTATATCTTACACTCTATACCCTACACTTTGCACTCTACACCCTACACTCTACATTCTATACCCTACACTCTATACTCCACACTCTATACCCTACACTCTAAAATCTATACCCTACACTCTATACCCTACACTCTATACCCTATACCCTACACTCTATACACTACACTCTATACCATACACGCTATACTCTATACCCTACACTCTATACCATACACTCTACATCCTACACTCTACACCACTCTACACCCCACACTCTACACCCTACACCCTACACTCTATACCCTACACTCTACACCATACACTCTATACCCTATACCCTATACCCTACAATCTATACCCTACACTCTACACTCTATACCCTACACTCTATACCATACACTGTATACCCTACACTCTATACCCTACACTCTACACTCTATATCCTACACTCTATACCCTACACTTTACACTCTACACCCTACACTCTACATTCTATACCCTACACTCTAAACTCTACACTCTATAGCCTACACTCTATACCCTACACTCTATACCCTACACTCTACACTTTATACCCTACACTCTATACCATACACTCTATACCCTACACTCTACACTTTATACCCTACACTCTATACCATACACTCTATACCCTACACTCTATACCCTACACTATACACGCTATACCCTACACTCTACACTGTATACCATACACTCTATGCCCCACACTCTCTACCCTAAACTCTACATGCTATACCCTACACTCTACACCCTAAGCTCTATACCATACACTCTATACCCTACACTCTATACCCTACACTCTATAACCTACACTCTATACCCTACACCCTACGCTCTATACGCTACACTCTATAACCTACACTCTATACCCTACACTCTATACCCTACACTCTACACCCTACACTCTACACCCTACACTCTATACCCTACACTCTATACCCTACACTCTATACCCTACACTCTACACTCTATACCATACACTCTATACCATACAATCTATACACTACACTCTATACCCTAAACTCTACACTCTATACCCTACACTCTATAACATACACTCTATATCTTACACTCTATACCCTACACTTTGCACTCTACACCCTACACTCTACATTCTATACCCTACACTCTGTACTCCACACTCTATACCCTACACTCTATACCCTACACTCTATACCCTACACTCTACACTATATACTCTACACTCTATAGCCTACACTCTATACCCTACACTCTATACCCTACACTCTATACCCTACACTCTATACCCTACACTCTATACCCTACACTTTATACCCTACACCCTATACCATACACTCTATACCCTACACTCTACAACCTGCACTTTATACCCTACACTCTATACCCTACACCCTACACTTTATACCCTACACTCTATACCCTACACTCTATACCCTACACTCTATACCCTACACTCTACACCCTACACTCTACACTCTACACTCTATACCCTACACTCTACACCCTGCACTCTGTACCCTACACTCTACACTCTTTACCCTACACTCTATACCCTACACTCTATAACCTACACTCTATACCCTACACTCTA
Source organism: Ranitomeya imitator (assembly GCF_032444005.1). Taxonomy (NCBI): domain Eukaryota; kingdom Metazoa; phylum Chordata; class Amphibia; order Anura; family Dendrobatidae; genus Ranitomeya; species Ranitomeya imitator. The sequence continues at coordinate 17,800 of NW_027194144.1, forward strand.
TACCCTACACTGTAAACTCTATACCCTACACTCTACACTCTATACCCTACACTCTATAACATACACTCTATACCCTACACTCTATACCCTACACTCTATACCCTACACTCTATACCATACACTCTATACCATACACTCTACACTCTATACCCTACACTCTATACCATACACTCTACACCATACACTCTATAGCATACACTCTATACCCTACACTCTACACTCTATACCCTACTCTCTATACCCTACACTCTATACCCTACACTCTACAACCTGCACTCTATACCCTACACTCTATACCCTACACCTTACACTCTATACCCTACACTCTATACCCTACACTCTATACCCTACACTCTATACCCTACACTCTATAGTCTACACTCTATAGCCTACACTCTACACTCTACTCTATACCCTACACTCTATACCCTACACTCTAATCCCTACACTCTACACTCTATACCCTACACTCTATACCCTACACTCTATACCCTACACTCTACACCCTACACTCTACACCCTACACTCTAATCCCTACACTCTAATCCCTACACTCTAATCCCTACACCCTACACTCTATACCCTACACTCTATACCCTACACTCTATACCCTACACCCTACACTCTACACCCTACACTCTACACCCTACACTCTACACCCTACACTCTACACTCTATTCCCTACACTCTACACCCTGCACTCTGTACCCTACACTCTACACTCTTTACCCTACACTCTATACCCTACATTCTATACCCTACACTCTATACCCTACACTCTAATCCCTACACTCTACACTCTATACCCTACACTCCATACCCTACACTCTATACCCTACACTCTACACCCTACACTCTACACCCTACACTCTAATCCCTACACTCTAATCCCTACACTCTAATCCCTACACTCAACACTCTATACCCTACACTCTATACCCTGCACTCTATACCCTACACTCTACACTATATACTCTACACTCTATAGCCTACACTCTATACCCTACACTCTATACCCTACACTCTATACCCTACACTCTATACCCTACACTTTATACCCTACACCCTATACCATACACTCTATACCCTACACTCTACAACCTGCACTCTATACCCTACACTCTATACCCTACACCCTACACTTTATACCCTACACTCTATACCCTACACTCTATACCCTACACTCTACACCCTACACTCTACACTCTACACTCTATACCCTACACTCAACACCCTGCACTCTGTACCCTACACTCTACACTCTTTACCCTACACTCTATACCCTACACTCTATACCCTACACTCTATACCCTACACTCTATATCCTACACTCTATACCCTACACTCTACACTTTATACCCTACAGTCTATACCATACACTCTATACCCTACACTCTACACTTTATACCCTACACTCTATACCATACACTCTATACCCTACACTCTATACCCTACACTATACACTCTATACCCTACACTCTACACTGTATACCATACACTCTATGCCCCACACTCTCTACCCTAAACTCTACACTCTATACCCTACACTCTACACCCTACACTCTATACCCTACACTCTATACCCTACACTCTATACCCTACACTCTATACCCTACACTCTACACTCTATACCCTACACTCTATACCATACACTCTACACCCTACACTTTACACCCTACACTCTACACCCTACACTCTACACCCTACACTTTACACCCTACACTCTATACCCTACACTCTATACCCTACACTATACACTCTATACCCTACACTCTACACCCTGCACTCTGTACCCTACACTCTATACCCTACACTCTACACTCTGTACCCTACACTCTATTCCCTACACTCTATACCCTACACTCTATACCCTACACTCTATACCCTACACTCTACACTCTATACCCTACACTCTATACCATACACTCTACACCCTACACTCTATACCATACACTCTATACCCTACACTTTACACTCTATACCCTACACTCTATACCATACACTCAACACTTTATACCCTACACTCTATACCATACACACTATACCCTACACTCTATACCCTACACTCTATACCCTACACTCTATACCCTACACTCTAATCCCTACACTCTAATCCCTACACTCTAATCCCTACACTCTAATCCCTACACTCTATACCCTACACTCTATACTCTACACTCTACACTCTATACCCTACACTCTAATCCCTACACTCTAATCCCTACACTCTACACTCTATACCCTACACTCTATACCCTACACTCTATACCCTACACTCTACACTCTATACCCTACACTCTATACCCTACACTCTACACTCTATACCCTACACTCTATACCCTACACTCTATAAAATACACTGTATACCCTACACTCTACACTCTATACCATACACTCTATACCCTACACTCTATACCATACACTCTATACCCTACACTCTATACCCTACACTCCACACCCTACACTCTATACCCTACACTTTAAAATCTATACCCTACACTCTATACCCTATACCCTACACTCTATACACTACACTCTATACCATACATGCTATACTCTATACCCTACACTCTATACCATACACTCTACATCCTACACTCTACACCACTCTACACCCCACACTCTACACCCTACACCCTACACTCTATACCCTACACTCTACACCATACACTCTATACCCTATACCCTATACCCTACAATCTATACCCTACACTCTATACTCTACACTCTATACCCTACACTCTATACCCTACACTCTACACTCTATACCCTACACTCTATACCATACACTGTATACCCTACACTCTATACCCTACACTCTACACTCTATATCCTACACTCTATACCCTACACTTTACACTCTACACCCTACACTCTACATTCTATACCCTACACTCTAAACTCTACACTCTATAGCCTACACTCTATACCCTACACTCTATACCCTACACTCTACACTTTATACCCCACACTCTATACCATACACTCTATACCCTACACTCTACACTTTATACCCTACACTCTATACCATACACTCTATACCCTACACTCTATACCCTACACTATACACTCTATACCCTACACTCTACACTGTATACCATACACTCTATGCCCCACACTCTCTACCCTAAACTCTACATTCTATACCCTACACTCTACACCCTAAGCTCTATACCATACACTCTATACCCTACACTCTATACCCTACACTCTATACCCTACACTCTATACCCTACACCCTACGCTCTATACGCTACACTCTATAACCTACACTCTATACCCTACACTCTATACCCTACACTCTACACCCTACACTCTACACCCTACACTCTATACCCTACACTCTATACCCTACACTCTATACCCTACACTCTACACTCTATACCATACACTCTATACCATACAATCTATACACTACACTCTATACCCTAAACTCTACACTCTATACCCTACACTCTATAACATACACTCTATACACTACACTCTATATCTTACACTCTATACCCTACACTTTGCACTCTACACCCTACACTCTACACTCTACATTCTATACCCTACACTCTATACTCCACACTCAATACCCTACACTCTATACCCTACACTCTATACCCTACACTCTACACTGTATACTCTACACTGTATAGCCTTCTCTCTATACCCTACACTCTATACCCTACACTCTATACCCTACACTCTATACCCTACACTCTACACTTTATACCCTACACTCTATACCCTACACTCTATACCCTACACTCTATACCCTACACTCTACACCCTACACTCTACACTCTACACTCTATACCCTACACTCTACACCCTGCACTCTGTACCCTACACTCTACACTCTTTACCCTACACTCTATACCCTACACTCTACAACCTACACTCTATACCCTACACTCTATACCCTACACTCTACACGTTATACCCTACACTCTATACCATACACTCTATACCCTACACTCTACACTTTATACCCTACACTCTATACCATACACTCTATACCCTACACTCTATGCCCTACACTATACACTCTATACCCTACACTCTACACTGTATACCATACACTCTATGCCCCACACTCTCTACCCTAAACTCTACACTCTATACCCTACACTCTACACCCTACACTCTATACCCTACACTCTATACCCTACACTCTATACCCTACACTCTATACCCTACAGTCTACACTCTATACCCTACACTCTATACCATACACTCTACACCCTACACTCTACACCCTACACTCTACACCCTACAATCTACACCCTACACTCTACACCCTACACTCTATACCCTACACTCTATACCCTACACTATACACTCTATACCCTACACTCTACACTCTACACTGTATACCATACACTCTATGCCCCACACTCTATACCCTAAACTCTACACTCTATATCCTACACTCTACACCCTAAGCTCTATACCCTACACTCTATACCCTACACTCTACACTCTATACCCTACACTCTATACCCTACACTCTATACCATACACTCTACACCCTACACTCTACACCCTACACTCTATACCCTACACTCTATACCCTACACTCTACACTTTATACCCTACACTCTATACCCTACACTCTATACCCTGCACTCTACACCCTGCACTCTACACCCTGCACTCTACACCCAACACTCTATACCCTACACTCTACACCCTACACTCTATACCCTACACTCTACACTCTATACCCTACACTCTATAGCCTACACTCTATACCCTACACTCTATACCCTACACTCTATACCCTACACTCTACACTCTATACCCTACACTCTATACCATACACTCTATACCCTACACTCTATACCATACACTCTATACCATACACTCTATACCCTACACTCTATACCCTACACTCTATACCATACACTCTATACCCTACACTCTATACCCTACACTCTATACCCTACACTCTACACCCTACACTCTATACCCTACACTCTATACCCTACACTCTATACCCTACACTCTAAACTCTATACCCTACACTCTACACTCTACACTCTATACCCTACACTCTATAACATGCACTCTATACCCTACACTCTATACCCTACACTCTATACCCTACACTCTATACCCTACATTCTACACTCTATACCCTACACTCTATACCATACACTCTACACCATACACTCTATAGCATACACTCTATACCCTACACTCTACACTCTATACCCTACACTCTATACCCTACACTCTATACCCTACACTATACACTCTATACCCTACACTCTACACTTTATACCCTACTCTCTATACCCTGCACTCTATACCCTACACTCTACAACGTGCACTCTATACCCTACACTCTATACCCTACACCATACACTCTATACCCTACACTCTATACCCTACACTCTATACCCTACACTCTATACCCTACACTCTACACTCTATACCCTACACTCTATAACATACACTCTATACACTACACTCTATACCTTACACTCTATACCCTACACTTTACATTCTACACCCTACACTCTACACTCTATTCCCTACACTCTATACCATACACTCTATACCCAACACTCTATACCCTACACTCTATACGCTACACTCTACACTCTATACCCTACACTCTATACCCTACACTCTAATCCCTACACTCTAATCCCTACACTCTACACTCTATACCCTACACTCTATACCCTACACTCTATACCCTACACTCTACACCCTACACTCTACACCCTACACTCTAATCCCTACACTCTAATCCCTACACCCTACACTCTATAACCTACACTCTATACCCTACACTCTATACCCTACACTCTACACCCTACACTCTACACCCTACACTCTATACCCTACACTCTATACCCTACACCCTACACTCTACACCCTACACTCTACACCCTACACTCTACACTCTATACCCTACACTCTACACCCTGCACTCTGTACCCTACACTCTACACTCTTTACCCTACACTCTATACCCTACACTCTATACCCTACACTCTATACCCTACACTCTACACTATATACCTTACACTCTATACCCTACACTCTATACCCTACACTCTAAACTCTATACCCTACACTCTACACTCTATACCCTACACTCTATAACATACACTCTATACCCTACACTCTATACCCTACACTCTATACCATACACTCTACAACCTACACTCTATACCATACACTCTACACTATACACTCTATAGCATACACTCTATACCCTACACTCTATACCCTACACTCTATACCCTACACTATACACTCTATACCCTACACTCTACACTTTATACCCTACACTCTATACCCTACACTCTATACCCTACACTCTACAACCTGCACTCTATACCCTACACTCTATTCCCTACACTCTACACTGTATACCATACACTCTATGCCCCACACTCTATACCCTAAACTCTACACTCTATACCCTACACTCTATACCCTAAGCTCTATACCATACACTCTATACCCTACACTCTACACTCTATACCCTACACTCTATACCCTACACTCTATACCCTACACCCTACGCTCTATAAGCTATACTCTATACCCTACACTCTATACCCTACACTCTATAACCTACACTCTATACCCTACACTCTATACCCTACACTCTATACCCTACACTCTACACTCTATACCCTACACTCTATACCCTACACTATATACCCTGCACTCTATACCCTACACTCTACACTCTATACCATACACTCTATACCATACACTCTATACACTACACTCTATACCCTAAACTCTACACTCTATACCCTACACTCTATAACATACACTCTATACACTACACTCTATACCTTACACTCTATACCCTACACTTTGCACTCTACACCCTACACTCTACACTCTACATTCTATACCCTACATTCTATACCCTACACTCTCTACTCCACACTCTATACCCTACACTCTATACCCTACACTCTATACCCTACACTCTACACCCTACACTCTACACTCTATAGCCTACACTCTTTACCCTACACTCTATACCCTACACTCTATACCCTACACTCTATACACTACACTCTACACTTTATACCCTACACTCTATACCATACACTCTATACCCTACACTCTACAACCTGCACTCTATACCCTACACTCTATACCCTACACTCTACACTCTATACCCTACACTCTATGCCCTACACTCTTTACCCTACACTCTACACTCTACACCCTGCACTCTGTACCCTACACTCTACACTCTTTACCCTACACTCTATACCCTACATTCTATACCCTACACTCTATACCCTACACTCTAATCCCTACACTCTACACTCTATACCCTACACTCTATACCCTACACTCTATACCCTACACTCTACACCCTACACTCTACACCCTACACTCTAATCCCTACACTCTAATCCCTACACTCTAATCCCTACACCCTACACTCTATACCCTACACTCTATACCCTACACTCTATACCCTACACTCTACACTATATACTCTACACTCTATAGCCTACACTCTATACCCTACACTCTATACCCTACACTCTATACCATACACTCTATACCCTACACTCTATACCCTACACTTTATACCCTACACCCTATACCATACACTCTATACCCTACACTCTACAACCTGCACTCTATACCCTACGCTCTATACCCTACACCCTACACTTTATACCCTACACTCTATACCCTACACTCTATACCCTACACTCTATACCCTACACTCTACACCCTACACTCTACACTCTATACCCTACACTCTACACCCTGCACTCTGTACCCTACACTCTACACTCTTTACCCTACACTCTATACCCTACACTCTATACCCTACACTCTATACCCTACACTCTACACTTTATACCCTACACTCTATACCATACACTCTATACCCTACACTCTACACTTTATACCCAACACTCTATACCATACACTCTATACCCTACACTCTATACCCTACACTATACACTCTATACCCTACACTCTACACTGTATACCATACACTCTATGCCCCACACTCTCTACCCTAAACTCTACACTCTATACCCTACACTCTACACCCTACACTCTATACCCTACACTCTATACCCTACACTCTATACCCTACACTCTATACCCTACACTCTACACTCTATACCCTACACTCTATACCATACACTCTACACCCTACACTCTACACCCTACACTCTACACCCTACACTCTACACCCTCCACTTTACACCCTACACTCTATACCCTACACTCTATACCCTACACTATACACTCTATACCCTACACTCTACACCCTGCACTCTGTACCCTACACTCTATACCCTACACTCTGTACCCTACACTCTATACCCTGCACTCTATACCCTACACTCTATACCCTACACTCTATACCCTACACTCTACACTCTATACCCTACACTCTATACCATACACTCTACACCCTACACTCTATACCCTACACTTTATACCCTACACCCTATACCATACACTCTATACCCTACACTCTACAACCTGCACTTTATACCCTACACTCTATACCCTACACCCTACACTTTATACCCCACACTCTATACCCTACACTCTATACCCTACACTCTATACCCTACACTCTACACCCTACACTCTACACTCTACACTCTATACCCTACACTCTACACCCTGCACTCTGTACCCTACACTCTACACTCTTTACCCTACACTCTATACCCTACACTCTATAACCTACACTATATACCCTACACTCTATACCCTACACTCTACACGTTATACCCTACACTCTATACCATACACTCTATACCCTACACTCTACACTTTATACCCTACACTCTATACCATACACTCTATACCCTACACTCTATGCCCTACACTATACACTCTATACCCTACACTCTACACTGTATACCATACACTCTATGCCCCACACTCTCTACCCTAAACTCTACACTCTATACCCTACACTCTACACCCTACACTCTATACCCTACACTCTATACCCTACACTCTATACCCTACACTCTATACCCTACAGTCTACACTCTATACCCTACACTCTATACCATACACTCTACACCCTACACTCTACACCCTACACTCTACACCCTACAATCTACACCCTACACTCTACACCCTACACTCTATACCCTACACTCTATAACCTACACTATACACTCTATACCCTACACTCTACACTCTACACTGTATACCATACACTCTATGGCCCACACTCTATACCCTAAACTCTACACTCTATATCCTACACTCTACACCCTAAGCTCTATACCCTACACTCTATACCCTACACTCTACACTCTATACCCTACACTCTATACCCTACACTTTATACCATACACTCTACACCCTACACTCTACACCCTACACTCTATACCCTACACTCTATACCCTACACTCTACACTTTATACCCTACACTCTATACCCTACACTCTATACCCTGCACTCTACACCCTGCACTCTACACCCTGCACTCTACACCCAACACTCTATACCCTACACTCTACACCCTACACTCTATACCCTACACTCTACACTCTATACCCTACACTCTATAGCCTACACTCTATACCCTACACTCTATACCCTACACTCTATACCCTACACTCTACACTCTATACCCTACACTCTATACCATACACTCTATACCCTACACTCTATACCATACACTCTATACCATACACTCTATACCCTACACTCTATACCCTACACTCTATACCATACACTCTATACCCTACACTCTATACCCTACACTCTATACCCTACACTCTACACCCTACACTCTATACCCTACACTCTATACCCTACACTCTATACCCTACACTCTAAACTCTATACCCTACACTCTACACTCTACACTCTATACCCTACACTCTATAACATGCACTCTATACCCTACACTCTATACCCTACACTCTATACCCTACACTCTATACCCTACACTCTACACTCTATACCCTACACTCTATACCATACACTCTACACCATACACTCTATAGCATACACTCTATACCCTACACTCTACACTCTATACCCTACACTCTATACCCTACACTCTATACCCTACACTATACACTCTATACCCTACACTCTACACTTTATACCCTACTCTCTATACCCTACACTCTATACCCTACACTCTACAACGTGCACTCTATACCCTACACTCTATACCCTACACCATACACTCTATACCCTACACTCTATACCCTACACTCTATACCCTACACTCTATACCCTACACTCTACACTCTATACCCTACACTCTATAGCATACACTCTATACACTATACTCTATACCTTACACTCTATACCCTACACTTTACATTCTACACCCTACACTCTACACTCTATTCCCTACACTCTATACCCTACACTCTATACCCAACACTCTATACCCTACACTCTATACCCTACACTCTACACTCTATACCCTACACTCTATACCCTACACTCTAATCCCTACACTCTAATCCCTACACTCTACACTCTATACCCTACACTCTATACCCTACACTCTATACCCTACACTCTACACCCTACACTCTACACCCTACACTCTAATCCCTACACTCTAATCCCTACACCCTACACTCTATAACCTACACTCTATACCCTACACTCTATACCCTACACTCTACACCCTACACTCTACACCCTACACTCTATACCCTACACTCTATACCCTACACTCTATACCCTACACCCTACACTCTACACCCTACACTCTACACCCTACACTCTACACTCTATACCCTACACTCTACACCCTGCACTCTGTACCCTACACTCTACACTCTTTACCCTACACTCTATACCCTACACTCTATACCCTACACTCTATACCCTACACTCTACACTATATACCTTACACTCTATACCCTACACTCTATACCCTACACTCTAAACTCTATACCCTACACTCTACACTCTATACCCTACACTCTATAACATACACTCTATACCCTACACTCTATACCCTACACTCTATACCCTACACTCTATACCATACACTCTACACCCTACACTCTATACCATACACTCTACACTATACACTCTATAGCATACACTCTATACCCTACACTATACACTCTATACCCTACACTCAAAGATTCAAGATTCAAGATTCAAAGAAGCTTTATTGGCAGGACCAAATACACATCAGTTTTGCCAAAGCAAGTGTATAGAGGCAATAGGGATAGGGACTGAGGGGATGTTGGGTAGGAGCTGTGGGGGGAGGTGGATGGGGCAGATCCAGGGTGGGGGCTATAGTCCATGGCATAGGGGAGATGGATGGGGCAGATCCAGGGTGGGGGCTATAGTCCATGGCATAGGGGAGGTGGATGGGGCAGGTCCAGGTTGGGGGCTATAGTCCATGGCATCATAGTTCTCTTTCTCGCAGTCTATGACATTCGCTCACATACCGCGCTGCTATCTCCACCGCTCTCTCTTCTTCTCCCAGCAAGATATATGTTTTCTCTTCCTCCTTCATGGTGATGAAGTCTGGGAAGAGATGTGAGAGTCTCCTGAAGTGAGTGTCCCTCACTGCTGAGTATTTGGAGCAGTGTAGCAGGAAGTGGGTTTCGTCCTCTATGGCCTCCTGATCACAGTGTTGGCACAGTCTTTCCTCCCTGGGCTTGTAGCTCTGCCTGTGTCGGCCACATTCGATGGCC
>NW_027194145.1:300000-480389 GCF_032444005.1 Ranitomeya imitator
CACAAGTGCGGGCTAGGCTTAAGGCCGGGGCACAAGTGCGGGCTAGGCTTAAGGCCGGGGCACAAGTGCGGGCTAGGCTTAAGGCCGGGGCACAAGTGCGGGCTAGGCTTAAGGCCGGGGCACAAGTGCGGGCTAGGCTTAAGGCCTGGGCACAAGTGCGGGCTAAGCTTAAGGCCGGGGCACAAGTGCGGGCTAAGCTTAAGGCCGGGGCACAAGTGCGGGCTAGGCTTAAGGCCGGGGCACAAGTGCGGGCTAGGCTTAAGGCCTGGGCACAAGTGCGTGCTAGGCTTAAGGCCTGGGCACAAGTGCGGGCTAGGCTTAAGGCCTGGGCACAAGTGCGGGCTAGGCTTAAAGCCTGGGCACAAGTGCGGGCTAGGCTTAAGGCCTGGGCACAAGTGCGGGCTAGGCTTAAGGCAGGGGCACAAGTGCGGGCTAGGATCAAGGCAGGGGGCACAAGTGCGGGCTAGGCTTAAGGCCTGGGCACAAGTGCGGGCTAGGCTTAAGGCCTGGGCACAAGTGCAGTGCTGGCTAGGATCAAGGCAGGGGCCACAAGTGCCAGCTAGGCTTAAGGCATGGGCACAAGTGCGGGCTAGGCTTACGGCCTGGGCACAAGTGCGGGCTAGGCTTTAGGCCTGGGCACAAGTGCGGGCTAGGCTTAAGGCCTGGGCACAAGTGCGGGCTAGGCTTAAGGCCTGGGCACAAGTGCGGGCTAGGCTTAAGGCCTGGGCAAAAGTGCGGGCTAGGCTTAAGGCCTGGGCACAAGTGCGGGCTAGGCTTAAGGCCTGGGCACAAGTGCGGGCTAGGCTTAAGGCCTGGGCACAAGTGCGGGCTAGGCTTAAGGCAGGGGCACAAGTGCGGGCTAGGCTTAAGGCTGGGGCACAAGTGCGGGCTAGGCTTAAGGCAGGGGCACAAGTGCCGGCTAGGATTAAGGCAGGGGCACAAGTGCGGGCTCGGCGTAAGGCAGGGGCACAAGTGCGGGTTCGGCTTAAGGCAAGGGCACTAGTGCGGGCTCGGCTTAAGGCCGGGGCACAAGTGCGGGCTCGGCTTAAGGCCGGGGCACAAGTGCGGGCTAGGCTTAAGGCCGGGGCACAAGTGCGGGCTAGGCTTACGGCCTGGGCACAAGTGCGGGCTAAGCTTAAGGCCGGGGCACAAGTGCGGGCTAAGCTTAAGGCCGGGGCACAAGTGCGGGCTAGGCTTAAGGCCGGGGCACAAGTGCGGGCTAGGCTTAAGGCCTGGGCACAAGTGCGTGCTAGGCTCAAGGCCTGGGCACAAGTGCGGGCTAGGCTTAAGGCAGGGGCACAAGTGCGGGCTAGGCTTAAGGCAGGGGCACAAGTGCGGGCTAGGATTAAGGCAGGGGCACAAGTGCGGGCTCGGCTTAAGGCAGGGGCACAAGTGCGGGTTCGGCTTAAGGCAGGGGCACTGGTGCTGGCTCGGCTTAAGGCCGGGGCACAAGTGCGGGCTCGGCTTAAGGCCGGGGCACAAGTGCGGGCTCGGCTTAAGGCCGGGGCACAAGTGCGGGCTCGGCTTAAGGCCGGGGCACAAGTGTGGGCTCGGCTTAAGGCCGGGGCACAAGTGCGGGCTCGGCTTAAGGCCGGGGCACAAGTGCGGGCTAGGCTTAAGGCCGGGGCACAAGTGCGGGCTAGGCTTAAGGCCGGGGCACAAGTGCGGGCTAGGCTTAAGGCCGGGGCACAAGTGCGGGCTAGGCTTAAGGCCGGTGCACAAGTGCGGGCTAGGCTTAAGGCCTGGGCACAAGTGCGGGCTAAGCTTAAGGCCGGGGCACAAGTGCGGGCTAAGCTTAAGGCCGGGGCACAAGTGCGGGCTAGGCTTAAGGCCGGGGCACAAGTGCGGGCTAGGCTTAAGGCCTGGGCACAAGTGCGTGCTAGGCTTAAGGCCTGGGCACAAGTGCGGGCTAGGCTTAAGGCCTGGGCACAAGTGCGGGCTAGGCTTAAAGCCTGGGCACAAGTGCGGGCTAGGCTTAAGGCCTGGGCACAAGTGCGGGCTAGGCTTAAGGCAGGGGCACAAGTGCGGGCTAGGATCAAGGCAGGGGGCACAAGTGCGGGCTAGGCTTAAGGCCTGGGCACAAGTGCGGGCTAGGCTTAAGGCCTGGGCACAAGTGCAGTGCTGGCTAGGATCAAGGCAGGGGCCACAAGTGCCAGCTAGGCTTAAGGCATGGGCACAAGTGCCAGCCAGGCTTAAGGCCTGGGTACAAGTGCGGGCTAGGCTTAAGGCCTGGGCACAAGTGCGGGCTAGGCTTAAGGCCTGGGCACAAGTGCGGGCTAAGCTTAAGGCCGGGGCACAAGTGCGGGCTAGGCTTAAGGCCGGGGCACAAGTGCGGGCTAGGCTTAAGGCCTGGGCACAAGTGCGGGCTAGGCTTACGGCCTGGGCACAAGTGCGGGCTAGGCTTTAGGCCTTGGCACAAGTGCGGGCTAGGTTTAAGGCCTGGGCACAAGTGCGGGCTAGGCTTAAGGCCTGGGCACAAGTGCGGGCTAGGCTTAAGGCCTGGGCAAAAGTGCGGGCTAGGCTTAAGGCCTGGGCACAAGTGCGGGCTAGGCTTAAGGCCTGGGCACAAGTGCGGGCTAGGCTTAAGGCAGGGGCACAAGTGCGGGCTAGGCTTAAGGCTGGGGCACAAGTGCGGGCTAGGCTTAAGGCAGGGGCACAAGTGCGGGCTAGGATTAAGGCAGGGGCACAAGTGCGGGCTCGGCTTAAGGCAGGGGCACAAGTGCGGGTTTGGCTTAAGGCAAGGGCACTAGTGCGGGCTCGGCTTAAGGCCGGGGCACAAGTGCGGGCTAGGCTTAAGGCCGGGGCACAAGTGCGGGCTAGGCTTAAGGCCTGGGCACAAATGCGTGCTAGGCTTAAGGCCTGGGCACAAGTGCGGGCTAGGCTTAAGGCCTGGGCACAAGTGCGGGCTAGGCTTAAAGCCTGGGCACAAGTGCGGGCTAGGCTTAAGGCCTGGGCACAAGTGCGGGCTAGGCTTAAGGCAGGGGCACAAGTGCGGGCTAGGATCAAGGCAGGGGGCACAAGTGCGGGCTAGGCTTAAGGCCTGGGCACAAGTGCGGGCTAGGCTTAAGGCCTGGGCACAAGTGCAGTGCTGGCTAGGATCAAGGCAGGGGCCACAAGTGCCAGCTAGGCTTAAGGCATGGGCACAAGTGCCAGCCAGGCTTAAGGCCTGGGCACAAGTGCGGGCTAGGCTTAAGGCCTGGGCACAAGTGCGGGCTAGGCTTAAGGCCTGGGCACAAGTGCGGGTTAGGCTTAAGGCCTGGGCACAAGTGCGGGCTAGGCTTAAGGCCTGGGCACAAGTGCGGGCAAGGCTTAAGGCCTGGGCACAATTGCGGGCTAGGCTTAAGGCCTGGGCACAAGTGCAGGCTAGGCTTAAGGCCTGGGCACAAGTGCAGGCTAGGCTTAAGGCCTGGGCACAAGTGCAGTGCTGGCTAGGATCAAGGCAGGGGCCACAAGTGCCGGCTAGGCTTAAGGCATGGGCACAAGTGCTGGCTAGGATCAAGGCAGGAGGCACAAGTGCGGGCTAGGCTTAAGGCCTGGGCACAAGTGCGGGTGAGGCTTAAGGCCTGGGCACAAGTGCGGGCTAGGCTTAAGGCCTGGGCACAAGTGCGGGCTAAGCTTAAGGCCGGGGCACAAGTGCGGGCTAGGCTTAAGGCCGGAGCACAAGTGCGGGCTAGGCTTAAGGCCTGGGCACAAGTGCGGGCTAGGCTTAAGGCCTGGGCACAAGTGCGGGTTAGGCTTAAGGCCTGGGCACAAGTGCGGGCTAGGCTTAAGGCCTGGGCACAAGTGCGGGCTAGGCTTAAGGCCTGGGCACAAGTGCAGGCTAGGCTTCAGGCCTGGGCACAAGTGCAGGCTAGGCTTAAGGCCTGGGCACAAGTGCAGTGCTGGCTAGGATCAAGGCAGGGGCCACAAGTGCCGGCTAGGCTTAAGGCATGGGCACAAGTGCCAGCCAGGCTTAAGGCCTAGGCACAAGTGCGGGCTAGGCTTAAGGCCTGGGCACAAGTGCGGGCTAGGCTTAAGGCCTGGGCACAAGTGCGGGCTAGGCTTAAGGCCTGGGCACAAGTGCGGGCTAGGCTTAAGGCCTGGGCACAAGTGCGGGCTAGGCTTAAGGCCTGGGCACAAGTGCAGGCTAGGCTTAAGGCCTGGGCACAAGTGCGGGCTAGGCTTAAGGCCTGGGCACAAGTGCGGGCTAGGCTTAACGCCTGGGCACAAGTGCGGGCTAGGCTTAAGGCCTGGGCACAAGTGCGGGCTAGGCTTAAGGCCTGGGCACAAGTGCGGGCTAGGCTTAAGGCCTGGGCACAAGTGCGTGCTAGGCTTAAGGCCTGGGCACAAGTGCGGGCTAGGCTTAAGGCCTGGGCACAAGTGCGGGCTAGGCTTAAGGCCTGGGCACAAGTGCGGGCTAGGCTTAAGGCCTGGGCACAAGTGCGGGCTAGGCTTAAGGCCTGGGCACAAGTGCAGGCTAGGCTTAAGGCCTGGGCACAAGTGCGGGCTAGGCTTAAGGCAGGGGCACAAGTGCGGGCTAGGTTTAAGGCCTGGGCACAAGTGCGGGCTAGGCTTAAGGCCTGGGCACAAGTGCGGGCTAGGATCAAGGCAGGGGGCACAAGTGCGGGCTAGGATCAAGGCAGGGGGCACAAGTGCGGGCTAGGCTTAACGCTGGGCACAAGTGCAGGCTAGGCTTAAGGCCTGGGCACAAGTGCAGGCTAGGCTTAAGGCCTGGGCACAAGTGCAGTGCTGGCTAGGATCAAGGCAAAGGCCACAAGTGCCAGCTAGGCTTAAGGCATGGGCACAAGTGTGGGCTAGGCTTAAGGCCTAGGCACAAGTGCGGGCTAGGATTAAGGCCTGGGCACAAGTGCGGGCTAGGCTTAAGGCCTGGGCACAAGTGCGGGCTAGGCTTAAGGCCTGGGCACAAGTGCGGGCTAGGCTTAAGGCCGGGGCACAAGTGCGGGCTAGGCTTAAGGCCGGGGCACAAGTGCGGGCTAGGCTTAAGGCCTGGGCACAAGTGCGGGCTAGGCTTAAGGCCTGGGCACAAGTGCGGGCTAGGATCAAGGCAGGGGGCACAAGTGCGGGCTAGGATCAAGGCAGGGGGCACAAGTGCGGGCTAGGCTTAACGCCTGGGCACAAGTGCAGGCTAGGCTTAAGGCCTGGGCACAAGTGCAGGCTAGGCTTAAGGCCTGGGCACAAGTGCAGTGCTGGCTAGGATCAAGGCAAAGGCCACAAGTGCCAGCTAGGCTTAAGGCATGGGCACAAGTGTGGGCTAGGCTTAAGGCCTAGGCACAAGTGCGGGCTAGGCTTAAGGCCTGGGCACAAGTGCGGGCAAGGCTTAAGGCCTGGGCACAATTGCGGGCTAGGCTTAAGGCCTGGGCACAAGTGCAGGCTAGGCTTAAGGCCTGGGCACAAGTGCAGGCTAGGCTTAAGGCCTGGGCACACGTGAAGTGCTGGCTAGGATCAAGGCAGGGGCCACAAGTGCCGGCTAGGCTTAAGGCATGGGCACAAGTGCTGGCTAGGATCAAGGCAGGAGGCACAAGTGCGGGCTAGGCTTAAGGCCTGGGCACAAGTGCGGGTGAGGCTTAAGGCCTGGGCACAAGTGCGGGCTAGGCTTAAGGCCTGGGCACAAGTGCGGGCTAAGCTTAAGGCCGGGGCACAAGTGCGGGCTAGGCTTAAGGCCGGAGCACAAGTGCGGGCTAGGCTTAAGGCCTGGGCACAAGTGCGGGCTAGGCTTAAGGCCTGGGCACAAGTGCGGGCTAGGCTTAAGGCCTGGGCACAAGTGCGGGTTAGGCTTAAGGCCTGGGCACAAGTGCGGGCTAGGCTTAAGGCCTGGGCACAAGTGCGGGCTAGGCTTAAGGCCTGGGCACAAGTGCGGGCTAGGCTTAAGGCCTGGGCACAAGTGCAGGCTAGGCTTCAGGCCTGGGCACAAGTGCGGGCTAGGCTTAAGGCCGGGGCACAAGTGCGGGCTAGGCTTAAGGCCGGGGCACAAGTGCGGGCTAGGCTTAAGGCCTGGGCACAAGTGCGGGCTAGGCTTAAGGCCTGGGCACAAGTGCGGGCTAGGATCAAGGCAGGGGGCACAAGTGCGGGCTAGGATCAAGGCAGGGGGCACAAGTGCGGGCTAGGCTTAACGCCTGGGCACAAGTGCAGGCTAGGCTTAAGGCCTGGGCACAAGTGCAGGCTAGGCTTAAGGCCTGGGCACAAGTGCAGTGCTGGCTAGGATCAAGGCAAAGGCCACAAGTGCCAGCTAGGCTTAAGGCATGGGCACAAGTGTGGGCTAGGCTTAAGGCCTAGGCACAAGTGCGGGCTAGGCTTAAGGCCTGGGCACAAGTGCGGGCTAGGCTTAAGGCCTGGGCACAAGTGCGGGCTAGGCTTAAGGCCTGGGCACAAGTGCGGGCTAGGCTTAAGGCCGGGGCACAAGTGCGGGCTAGGCTTAAGGCCGGGGCACAAGTGCGGGCTAGGCTTAAGGCCTGGGCACAAGTGCTGGCTAGGCTTAAGGCCTGGGCACAAGTGCGGGCTAAGCTTAAGGCCGGGGCACAAGTGCGGGCTAGGCTTAAGGCCGGGGCACAAGTGCGGGCTAGGCTTAAGGCCTGGGCACAAGTGTGGGCTAGGCTTAAGGCCTGGGCACAAGTGCGGGCTAGGCTTTAGGCCTGGGCACAAGTGCGGGCTAGGCTTAAGGCCTGGGCACAAGTGCGGGTTAGGCTTAAGGCCTGGGCACAAGTGCGGGCTAGGCTTAAGGCCTGGGCAAAAGTGCGGGCTAGGCTTAAGGCCTGGGCACAAGTGCGGGCTAGGCTTAAGGCCTGGGCACAAGTGCGGGCTAGGCTTAAGGCCTGGGCACAAGTGCGGGCTAGGCTTAAGGCAGGGGCACAAGTGCGGGCTAGGCTTAAGGCCTGGGCACAAGTGCGGGCTAGGCTTAAGGCAGGGGCACAAGTGCGGGCTAGGTTTAAGGCCTGGGCACAAGTGCGGGCTAGGCTTAAGGCCTGGGCACAAGTGCGGGCTAGGATCAAGGCAGGGGGCACAAGTGCGGGCTAGGATCAAGGCAGGGGGCACAAGTGCGGGCTAGGCTTAAGGCCTGGGCACAAGTGCGGGCTAGGCTTAAGGCCGGGGCACAAGTGCGGGCTAGGCTTAAGGCCGGGGCACAAGTGCGGGCTAGGCTTAAGGCCTGGGCACAAGTGCGGGCTAGGCTTAAGGCCTGGGCACAAGTGCGGGCTAAGCTTAAGGCCGGGGCACAAGTGCGGGCTAGGCTTAAGGCCGGGGCACAAGTGCGGGCTAGGCTTAAGGCCTGGGCACAAGTGCGGGCTAGGCTTACGGCCTGGGCACAAGTGCGGGCTAGGCTTTAGGCCTGGGCACAAGTGCGGGCTAGGCTTAAGACCTGGGCACAAGTGCGGGCTAGGCTTAAGGCCTGGGCACAAGTGCGGGCTAGGCTTAAGGCCTGGGCAAAAGTGCGGGCTAGGCTTAAGGCCTGGGCACAAGTGCGGGCTAGGCTTAAGGCCTGGGCACAAGTGCGGGCTAGGCTTAAGGCCTGGGCACAAGTGCGGGCTAGGCTTAAGGCAGGGGCACAAGTGCGGGCTAGGCTTAAGGCTGGGGCACAAGTGCGGGCTAGGCTTAAGGCAGGGGCACAAGTGCGGGCTAGGATTAAGGCAGGGGCACAAGTGCGGGCTCGGCTTAAGGCAGGGGCACAAGTGCGGGTTCGGCTTAAGGCAAGGGCACTAGTGCGGGCTCGGCTTAAGGCCGGGGCACAAGTGCGGGCTCGGCTTAAGGCCGGGGCACAAGTGCGGGCTAGGCTTAAGGCCGTGGCACAAGTGCGGGCTAGGCTTACGGCCTGGGCACAAGTGCGGGCTAAGCTTAAGGCCGGGGCACAAGTGCGGGCTAGGCTTAAGGCCGGGGCACAAGTGCGGGCTAGGCTTAAGGCCTGGGCACAAGTGCGGGCTAGGCTTAAGGCCTGGGCACAAGTGCCGGCTAGGATCAAGGCAGGGGGCACAAGTGCGGGCTAGGATCAAGGCAGGGGGCACAAGTGCGGGCTAGGCTTAACGCCTGGGCACAAGTGCAGGCTAGGCTTAAGGCCTGGGCACAAGTGCAGGCTAGGCTTAAGGCCTGGGCACAAGTGCAGTGCTGGCTAGGATCAAGGCAAAGGCCACAAGTGCCAGCTTGGCTTAAGGCATGGGCACAAGTGTGGGCTAGGCTTAAGGCCTAGGCACAAGTGCGGGCTAGGCTTAAGGCCTGGGCACAAGTGCGGGCTAGGCTTAAGGCCTGGGCACAAGTGCGGGCTAGGCTTAAGGCCTGGGCACAAGTGCGGGCTAGGCTTAAGGCCGGGGCACAAGTGCGGGCTAGGCTTAAGGCCGGGGCACAAGTGCGGGCTAGGCTTAAGGCCTGGGCACAAGTGCGGGCTAGGCTTAAGGCCTGGGCACAAGTGCCGGCTAGGATCAAGGCAGGGGGCACAAGTGCGGGCTAGGATCAAGGCAGGGGGCACAAGTGCGGGCTAGGCTTAACGCCTGGGCACAAGTGCAGGCTAGGCTTAAGGCCTGGGCACAAGTGCAGGCTAGGCTTAAGGCCTGGGCACAAGTGCAGTGCTGGCTAGGATCAAGGCAAAGGCCACAAGTGCCAGCTAGGCTTAAGGCATGGGCACAAGTGTGGGCTAGGCTTAAGGCCTAGGCACAAGTGCGGGCTAGGCTTAAGGCCTGGGCACAAGTGCGGGCTAGGCTTAAGGCCTGGGCACAAGTGCGGGCTAGGCTTAAGGCCTGGGCACAAGTGCGGGCTAGGCTTAAGGCCGGGGCACAAGTGCGGGCTAGGCTTAAGGCCGGGGCACAAGTGCGGGCTAGGCTTAAGGCCTGGGCACAAGTGCGGGCTAGGCTTAAGGCCTGGGCACAAGTGCGGGCTAGGATCAAGGCAGGGGGCACAAGTGCGGGCTAGGATCAAGGCAGGGGGCACAAGTGCGGGCTAGGCTTAACGCCTGGGCACAAGTGCAGGCTAGGCTTAAGGCCTGGGCACAAGTGCAGGCTAGGCTTAAGGCCTGGGCACAAGTGCAGTGCTGGCTAGGATCAAGGCAAAGGCCACAAGTGCCAGCTAGGCTTAAGGCATGGGCACAAGTGTGGGCTAGGCTTAAGGCCTAGGCACAAGTGCGGGCTAGGCTTAAGGCCTGGGCACAAGTGCGGGCTAGGCTTAAGGCCTGGGCACAAGTGCGGGCTAGGCTTAAGGCCTGGGCACAAGTGCGGGCTAGGCTTAAGGCCGGGGCACAAGTGCGGGCTAGGCTTAAGGCCGGGGCACAAGTGCGGGCTAGGCTTAAGGCCTGGGCACAAGTGCTGGCTAGGCTTAAGGCCTGGGCACAAGTGCGGGCTAAGCTTAAGGCCGGGGCACAAGTGCGGGCTAGGCTTAAGGCCGGGGCACAAGTGCGGGCTAGGCTTAAGGCCTGGGCACAAGTGTGGGCTAGGCTTAAGGCCTGGGCACAAGTGCGGGCTAGGCTTTAGGCCTGGGCACAAGTGCGGGCTAGGCTTAAGGCCTGGGCACAAGTGCGGGTTAGGCTTAAGGCCTGGGCACAAGTGCGGGCTAGGCTTAAGGCCTGGGCAAAAGTGCGGGCTAGGCTTAAGGCCTGGGCACAAGTGCGGGCTAGGCTTAAGGCCTGGGCACAAGTGCGGGCTAGGCTTAAGGCCTGGGCACAAGTGCGGGCTAGGCTTAAGGCAGGGGCACAAGTGCGGGCTAGGCTTAAGGCCTGGGCACAAGTGCGGGCTAGGCTTAAGGCAGGGGCACAAGTGCGGGCTAGGTTTAAGGCCTGGGCACAAGTGCGGGCTAGGCTTAAGGCCTGGGCACAAGTGCGGGCTAGGATCAAGGCAGGGGGCACAAGTGCGGGCTAGGATCAAGGCAGGGGGCACAAGTGCGGGCTAGGCTTAAGGCCTGGGCACAAGTGCGGGCTAGGCTTAAGGCCGGGGCACAAGTGCGGGCTAGGCTTAAGGCCGGGGCACAAGTGCGGGCTAGGCTTAAGGCCTGGGCACAAGTGCGGGCTAGGCTTAAGGCCTGGGCACAAGTGCGGGCTAAGCTTAAGGCCGGGGCACAAGTGCGGGCTAGGCTTAAGGCCGGGGCACAAGTGCGGGCTAGGCTTAAGGCCTGGGCACAAGTGCGGGCTAGGCTTACGGCCTGGGCACAAGTGCGGGCTAGGCTTTAGGCCTGGGCACAAGTGCGGGCTAGGCTTAAGACCTGGGCACAAGTGCGGGCTAGGCTTAAGGCCTGGGCACAAGTGCGGGCTAGGCTTAAGGCCTGGGCAAAAGTGCGGGCTAGGCTTAAGGCCTGGGCACAAGTGCGGGCTAGGCTTAAGGCCTGGGCACAAGTGCGGGCTAGGCTTAAGGCCTGGGCACAAGTGCGGGCTAGGCTTAAGGCAGGGGCACAAGTGCGGGCTAGGCTTAAGGCTGGGGCACAAGTGCGGGCTAGGCTTAAGGCAGGGGCACAAGTGCGGGCTAGGATTAAGGCAGGGGCACAAGTGCGGGCTCGGCTTAAGGCAGGGGCACAAGTGCGGGTTCGGCTTAAGGCAAGGGCACTAGTGCGGGCTCGGCTTAAGGCCGGGGCACAAGTGCGGGCTCGGCTTAAGGCCGGGGCACAAGTGCGGGCTAGGCTTAAGGCCGTGGCACAAGTGCGGGCTAGGCTTACGGCCTGGGCACAAGTGCGGGCTAAGCTTAAGGCCGGGGCACAAGTGCGGGCTAAGCTTAAGGCCGGGGCACAAGTGCGGGCTAGGCTTAAGGCCTGGGCACAAGTGCGGGTTAGGCTTAAGGCCTGGGCACAAGTGCGGGCTAGGCTTAAGGCCTGGGCACAAGTGCGGGCTAGGCTTAAGGCCTGGGCACAAGTGCGGGCTAGGCTTAAGGCCTGGGCACAAGTGCAGGCTAGGCTTCAGGCCTGGGCACAAGTGCGGGCTAGGCTTAAGGCCGGGGCACAAGTGCGGGCTAGGCTTAAGGCCGGGGCACAAGTGCGGGCTAGGCTTAAGGCCTGGGCACAAGTGCGGGCTAGGCTTAAGGCCTGGGCACAAGTGCGGGCTAGGATCAAGGCAGGGGGCACAAGTGCGGGCTAGGATCAAGGCAGGGGGCACAAGTGCGGGCTAGGCTTAACGCCTGGGCACAAGTGCAGGCTAGGCTTAAGGCCTGGGCACAAGTGCAGGCTAGGCTTAAGGCCTGGGCACAAGTGCAGTGCTGGCTAGGATCAAGGCAAAGGCCACAAGTGCCAGCTAGGCTTAAGGCATGGGCACAAGTGTGGGCTAGGCTTAAGGCCTAGGCACAAGTGCGGGCTAGGCTTAAGGCCTGGGCACAAGTGCGGGCTAGGCTTAAGGCCTGGGCACAAGTGCGGGCTAGGCTTAAGGCCTGGGCACAAGTGCGGGCTAGGCTTAAGGCCGGGGCACAAGTGCGGGCTAGGCTTAAGGCCGGGGCACAAGTGCGGGCTAGGCTTAAGGCCTGGGCACAAGTGCTGGCTAGGCTTAAGGCCTGGGCACAAGTGCGGGCTAAGCTTAAGGCCGGGGCACAAGTGCGGGCTAGGCTTAAGGCCGGGGCACAAGTGCGGGCTAGGCTTAAGGCCTGGGCACAAGTGTGGGCTAGGCTTAAGGCCTGGGCACAAGTGCGGGCTAGGCTTTAGGCCTGGGCACAAGTGCGGGCTAGGCTTAAGGCCTGGGCACAAGTGCGGGTTAGGCTTAAGGCCTGGGCACAAGTGCGGGCTAGGCTTAAGGCCTGGGCAAAAGTGCGGGCTAGGCTTAAGGCCTGGGCACAAGTGCGGGCTAGGCTTAAGGCCTGGGCACAAGTGCGGGCTAGGCTTAAGGCCTGGGCACAAGTGCGGGCTAGGCTTAAGGCAGGGGCACAAGTGCGGGCTAGGCTTAAGGCCTGGGCACAAGTGCGGGCTAGGCTTAAGGCAGGGGCACAAGTGCGGGCTAGGTTTAAGGCCTGGGCACAAGTGCGGGCTAGGCTTAAGGCCTGGGCACAAGTGCGGGCTAGGATCAAGGCAGGGGGCACAAGTGCGGGCTAGGATCAA
The DNA here is from genome assembly GCF_032444005.1 of Ranitomeya imitator. Classification (NCBI taxonomy): domain Eukaryota; kingdom Metazoa; phylum Chordata; class Amphibia; order Anura; family Dendrobatidae; genus Ranitomeya; species Ranitomeya imitator. Next base: position 311,974 of record NW_027194145.1, read on the forward strand.
GGCAGGGGGCACAAGTGCGGGCTAGGCTTAAGGCCTGGGCACAAGTGCGGGCTAGGCTTAAGGCCGGGGCACAAGTGCGGGCTAGGCTTAAGGCCGGGGCACAAGTGCGGGCTAGGCTTAAGGCCTGGGCACAAGTGCGGGCTAGGCTTAAGGCCTGGGCACAAGTGCGGGCTAAGCTTAAGGCCGGGGCACAAGTGCGGGCTAGGCTTAAGGCCGGGGCACAAGTGCGGGCTAGGCTTAAGGCCTGGGCACAAGTGCGGGCTAGGCTTACGGCCTGGGCACAAGTGCGGGCTAGGCTTTAGGCCTGGGCACAAGTGCGGGCTAGGCTTAAGACCTGGGCACAAGTGCGGGCTAGGCTTAAGGCCTGGGCACAAGTGCGGGCTAGGCTTAAGGCCTGGGCAAAAGTGCGGGCTAGGCTTAAGGCCTGGGCACAAGTGCGGGCTAGGCTTAAGGCCTGGGCACAAGTGCGGGCTAGGCTTAAGGCCTGGGCACAAGTGCGGGCTAGGCTTAAGGCAGGGGCACAAGTGCGGGCTAGGCTTAAGGCTGGGGCACAAGTGCGGGCTAGGCTTAAGGCAGGGGCACAAGTGCGGGCTAGGATTAAGGCAGGGGCACAAGTGCGGGCTCGGCTTAAGGCAGGGGCACAAGTGCGGGTTCGGCTTAAGGCAAGGGCACTAGTGCGGGCTCGGCTTAAGGCCGGGGCACAAGTGCGGGCTCGGCTTAAGGCCGGGGCACAAGTGCGGGCTAGGCTTAAGGCCGTGGCACAAGTGCGGGCTAGGCTTACGGCCTGGGCACAAGTGCGGGCTAAGCTTAAGGCCGGGGCACAAGTGCGGGCTAGGCTTAAGGCCGGGGCACAAGTGCGGGCAAGGCTTAAGGCCTGGGCACAAGTGCGGGCTAGGCTTAAGGCCTGGGCACAAGTGCCGGCTAGGATCAAGGCAGGGGGCACAAGTGCGGGCTAGGATCAAGGCAGGGGGCACAAGTGCGGGCTAGGCTTAACGCCTGGGCACAAGTGCAGGCTAGGCTTAAGGCCTGGGCACAAGTGCAGGCTAGGCTTAAGGCCTGGGCACAAGTGCAGTGCTGGCTAGGATCAAGGCAAAGGCCACAAGTGCCAGCTTGGCTTAAGGCATGGGCACAAGTGTGGGCTAGGCTTAAGGCCTAGGCACAAGTGCGGGCTAGGCTTAAGGCCTGGGCACAAGTGCGGGCTAGGCTTAAGGCCTGGGCACAAGTGCGGGCTAGGCTTAAGGCCTGGGCACAAGTGCGGGCTAGGCTTAAGGCCGGGGCACAAGTGCGGGCTAGGCTTAAGGCCGGGGCACAAGTGCGGGCTAGGCTTAAGGCCTGGGCACAAGTGCGGGCTAGGCTTAAGGCCTGGGCACAAGTGCCGGCTAGGATCAAGGCAGGGGGCACAAGTGCGGGCTAGGATCAAGGCAGGGGGCACAAGTGCGGGCTAGGCTTAACGCCTGGGCACAAGTGCAGGCTAGGCTTAAGGCCTGGGCACAAGTGCAGGCTAGGCTTAAGGCCTGGGCACAAGTGCAGTGCTGGCTAGGATCAAGGCAAAGGCCACAAGTGCCAGCTAGGCTTAAGGCATGGGCACAAGTGTGGGCTAGGCTTAAGGCCTAGGCACAAGTGCGGGCTAGGCTTAAGGCCTGGGCACAAGTGCGGGCTAGGCTTAAGGCCTGGGCACAAGTGCGGGCTAGGCTTAAGGCCTGGGCACAAGTGCGGGCTAGGCTTAAGGCCGGGGCACAAGTGCGGGCTAGGCTTAAGGCCGGGGCACAAGTGCGGGCTAGGCTTAAGGCCTGGGCACAAGTGCGGGCTAGGCTTAAGGCCTGGGCACAAGTGCGGGCTAGGATCAAGGCAGGGGGCACAAGTGCGGGCTAGGATCAAGGCAGGGGGCACAAGTGCGGGCTAGGCTTAACGCCTGGGCACAAGTGCAGGCTAGGCTTAAGGCCTGGGCACAAGTGCAGGCTAGGCTTAAGGCCTGGGCACAAGTGCAGTGCTGGCTAGGATCAAGGCAAAGGCCACAAGTGCCAGCTAGGCTTAAGGCATGGGCACAAGTGTGGGCTAGGCTTAAGGCCTAGGCACAAGTGCGGGCTAGGCTTAAGGCCTGGGCACAAGTGCGGGCTAGGCTTAAGGCCTGGGCACAAGTGCGGGCTAGGCTTAAGGCCTGGGCACAAGTGCGGGCTAGGCTTAAGGCCGGGGCACAAGTGCGGGCTAGGCTTAAGGCCGGGGCACAAGTGCGGGCTAGGCTTAAGGCCTGGGCACAAGTGCTGGCTAGGCTTAAGGCCTGGGCACAAGTGCGGGCTAAGCTTAAGGCCGGGGCACAAGTGCGGGCTAGGCTTAAGGCCGGGGCACAAGTGCGGGCTAGGCTTAAGGCCTGGGCACAAGTGTGGGCTAGGCTTAAGGCCTGGGCACAAGTGCGGGCTAGGCTTTAGGCCTGGGCACAAGTGCGGGCTAGGCTTAAGGCCTGGGCACAAGTGCGGGTTAGGCTTAAGGCCTGGGCACAAGTGCGGGCTAGGCTTAAGGCCTGGGCAAAAGTGCGGGCTAGGCTTAAGGCCTGGGCACAAGTGCGGGCTAGGCTTAAGGCCTGGGCACAAGTGCGGGCTAGGCTTAAGGCCTGGGCACAAGTGCGGGCTAGGCTTAAGGCAGGGGCACAAGTGCGGGCTAGGCTTAAGGCCTGGGCACAAGTGCGGGCTAGGCTTAAGGCAGGGGCACAAGTGCGGGCTAGGTTTAAGGCCTGGGCACAAGTGCGGGCTAGGCTTAAGGCCTGGGCACAAGTGCGGGCTAGGATCAAGGCAGGGGGCACAAGTGCGGGCTAGGATCAAGGCAGGGGGCACAAGTGCGGGCTAGGCTTAAGGCCTGGGCACAAGTGCGGGCTAGGCTTAAGGCCGGGGCACAAGTGCGGGCTAGGCTTAAGGCCGGGGCACAAGTGCGGGCTAGGCTTAAGGCCTGGGCACAAGTGCGGGCTAGGCTTAAGGCCTGGGCACAAGTGCGGGCTAAGCTTAAGGCCGGGGCACAAGTGCGGGCTAGGCTTAAGGCCGGGGCACAAGTGCGGGCTAGGCTTAAGGCCTGGGCACAAGTGCGGGCTAGGCTTACGGCCTGGGCACAAGTGCGGGCTAGGCTTTAGGCCTGGGCACAAGTGCGGGCTAGGCTTAAGACCTGGGCACAAGTGCGGGCTAGGCTTAAGGCCTGGGCACAAGTGCGGGCTAGGCTTAAGGCCTGGGCAAAAGTGCGGGCTAGGCTTAAGGCCTGGGCACAAGTGCGGGCTAGGCTTAAGGCCTGGGCACAAGTGCGGGCTAGGCTTAAGGCCTGGGCACAAGTGCGGGCTAGGCTTAAGGCAGGGGCACAAGTGCGGGCTAGGCTTAAGGCTGGGGCACAAGTGCGGGCTAGGCTTAAGGCAGGGGCACAAGTGCGGGCTAGGATTAAGGCAGGGGCACAAGTGCGGGCTCGGCTTAAGGCAGGGGCACAAGTGCGGGTTCGGCTTAAGGCAAGGGCACTAGTGCGGGCTCGGCTTAAGGCCGGGGCACAAGTGCGGGCTCGGCTTAAGGCCGGGGCACAAGTGCGGGCTAGGCTTAAGGCCGTGGCACAAGTGCGGGCTAGGCTTACGGCCTGGGCACAAGTGCGGGCTAAGCTTAAGGCCGGGGCACAAGTGCGGGCTAAGCTTAAGGCCGGGGCACAAGTGCGGGCTAGGCTTAAGGCCGGGGCACAAGTGCGGGCTAGGCTTAAGGCCTGGGCACAAGTGCGTGCTAGGCTCAAGGCCTGGGCACAAGTGCGGGCTAGGCTTAAGGCAGGGGCACAAGTGCGTTCTAGGCTTAAGGCAGGGGCACAAGTGCGGGCTAGGATTAAGGCAGGGGCACAAGTGCGGGCTCGGCTTAAGGCAGGGGCACAAGTGCGGGTTCGGCTTAAGGCAGGGGCACTGGTGCGGGCTCGGCTTAAGGCCGGGGCACAAGTGCGGGCTCGGCTTAAGGCCGGGGCACAAGTGCGGGCTAGGCTTAAGGCCTGGGCACAAGTGCGGGCTAGGCTTAAGGCCTGGGCACAAGTGCGGGCTAGGCTTAAGGCCTGGGCACAAGTGCCGGCTAGGATCAAGGCAGGGGGCACAAGTGCGGGCTAGGATCAAGGCAGGGGGCACAAGTGCGGGCTAGGCTTAACGCCTGGGCACAAGTGCAGGCTAGGCTTAAGGCCTGGGCACAAGTGCAGGCTAGGCTTAAGGCCTGGGCACAAGTGCAGTGCTGGCTAGGATCAAGGCAAAGGCCACAAGTGCCAGCTTGGCTTAAGGCATGGGCACAAGTGTGGGCTAGGCTTAAGGCCTAGGCACAAGTGCGGGCTAGGCTTAAGGCCTGGGCACAAGTGCGGGCTAGGCTTAAGGCCTGGGCACAAGTGCGGGCTAGGCTTAAGGCCTGGGCACAAGTGCGGGCTAGGCTTAAGGCCGGGGCACAAGTGCGGGCTAGGCTTAAGGCCGGGGCACAAGTGCGGGCTAGGCTTAAGGCCTGGGCACAAGTGCGGGCTAGGCTTAAGGCCTGGGCACAAGTGCCGGCTAGGATCAAGGCAGGGGGCACAAGTGCGGGCTAGGATCAAGGCAGGGGGCACAAGTGCGGGCTAGGCTTAACGCCTGGGCACAAGTGCAGGCTAGGCTTAAGGCCTGGGCACAAGTGCAGGCTAGGCTTAAGGCATGGGCACAAGTGCAGTGCTGGCTAGGATCAAGGCAAAGGCCACAAGTGCCAGCTAGGCTTAAGGCATGGGCACAAGTGTGGGCTAGGCTTAAGGCCTAGGCACAAGTGCGGGCTAGGCTTAAGGCCTGGGCACAAGTGCGGGCTAGGCTTAAGGCCTGGGCACAAGTGCGGGCTAGGCTTAAGGCCTGGGCACAAGTGCGGGCTAGGCTTAAGGCCGGGGCACAAGTGCGGGCTAGGCTTAAGGCCGGGGCACAAGTGCGGGCTAGGCTTAAGGCCTGGGCACAAGTGCGGGCTAGGCTTAAGGCCTGGGCACAAGTGCGGGCTAGGATCAAGGCAGGGGGCACAAGTGCGGGCTAGGATCAAGGCAGGGGGCACAAGTGCGGGCTAGGCTTAACGCCTGGGCACAAGTGCAGGCTAGGCTTAAGGCCTGGGCACAAGTGCAGGCTAGGCTTAAGGCCTGGGCACAAGTGCAGTGCTGGCTAGGATCAAGGCAAAGGCCACAAGTGCCAGCTAGGCTTAAGGCATGGGCACAAGTGTGGGCTAGGCTTAAGGCCTAGGCACAAGTGCGGGCTAGGCTTAAGGCCTGGGCACAAGTGCGGGCTAGGCTTAAGGCCTGGGCACAAGTGCGGGCTAGGCTTAAGGCCTGGGCACAAGTGCGGGCTAGGCTTAAGGCCGGGGCACAAGTGCGGGCTAGGCTTAAGGCCGGGGCACAAGTGCGGGCTAGGCTTAAGGCCTGGGCACAAGTGCTGGCTAGGCTTAAGGCCTGGGCACAAGTGCGGGCTAAGCTTAAGGCCGGGGCACAAGTGCGGGCTAGGCTTAAGGCCGGGGCACAAGTGCGGGCTAGGCTTAAGGCCTGGGCACAAGTGTGGGCTAGGCTTAAGGCCTGGGCACAAGTGCGGGCTAGGCTTTAGGCCTGGGCACAAGTGCGGGCTAGGCTTAAGGCCTGGGCACAAGTGCGGGTTAGGCTTAAGGCCTGGGCACAAGTGCGGGCTAGGCTTAAGGCCTGGGCAAAAGTGCGGGCTAGGCTTAAGGCCTGGGCACAAGTGCGGGCTAGGCTTAAGGCCTGGGCACAAGTGCGGGCTAGGCTTAAGGCCTGGGCACAAGTGCGGGCTAGGCTTAAGGCAGGGGCACAAGTGCGGGCTAGGCTTAAGGCCTGGGCACAAGTGCGGGCTAGGCTTAAGGCAGGGGCACAAGTGCGGGCTAGGTTTAAGGCCTGGGCACAAGTGCGGGCTAGGCTTAAGGCCTGGGCACAAGTGCGGGCTAGGATCAAGGCAGGGGGCACAAGTGCGGGCTAGGATCAAGGCAGGGGGCACAAGTGCGGGCTAGGCTTAAGGCCTGGGCACAAGTGCGGGCTAGGCTTAAGGCCGGGGCACAAGTGCGGGCTAGGCTTAAGGCCGGGGCACAAGTGCGGGCTAGGCTTAAGGCCTGGGCACAAGTGCGGGCTAGGCTTAAGGCCTGGGCACAAGTGCGGGCTAAGCTTAAGGCCGGGGCACAAGTGCGGGCTAGGCTTAAGGCCGGGGCACAAGTGCGGGCTAGGCTTAAGGCCTGGGCACAAGTGCGGGCTAGGCTTACGGCCTGGGCACAAGTGCGGGCTAGGCTTTAGGCCTGGGCACAAGTGCGGGCTAGGCTTAAGACCTGGGCACAAGTGCGGGCTAGGCTTAAGGCCTGGGCACAAGTGCGGGCTAGGCTTAAGGCCTGGGCAAAAGTGCGGGCTAGGCTTAAGGCCTGGGCACAAGTGCGGGCTAGGCTTAAGGCCTGGGCACAAGTGCGGGCTAGGCTTAAGGCCTGGGCACAAGTGCGGGCTAGGCTTAAGGCAGGGGCACAAGTGCGGGCTAGGCTTAAGGCTGGGGCACAAGTGCGGGCTAGGCTTAAGGCAGGGGCACAAGTGCGGGCTAGGATTAAGGCAGGGGCACAAGTGCGGGCTCGGCTTAAGGCAGGGGCACAAGTGCGGGTTCGGCTTAAGGCAAGGGCACTAGTGCGGGCTCGGCTTAAGGCCGGGGCACAAATGCGGGCTCGGCTTAAGGCCGGGGCACAAGTGCGGGCTAGGCTTAAGGCCGTGGCACAAGTGCGGGCTAGGCTTACGGCCTGGGCACAAGTGCGGGCTAAGCTTAAGGCCGGGGCACAAGTGCGGGCTAAGCTTAAGGCCGGGGCACCAGTGCGGGCTAGGCTTAAGGCCGGGGCACAAGTGCGGGCTAGGCTTAAGGCCTGGGCACAAGTGCGTGCTAGGCTCAAGGCCTGGGCACAAGTGCGGGCTAGGCTTAAGGCAGGGGCACAAGTGCGTTCTAGGCTTAAGGCAGGGGCACAAGTGCGGGCTAGGATTAAGGCAGGGGCACAAGTGCGGGCTCGGCTTAAGGCAGGGGCACAAGTGCGGGTTCGGCTTAAGGCAGGGGCACTGGTGCGGGCTCGGCTTAAGGCCGGGGCACAAGTGCGGGCTCGGCTTAAGGCCGGGGCACAAGTGCGGGCTCGGCTTAAGGCCGGGGCACAAGTGCGGGCTCGGCTTAAGGCCGGGGCACAAGTGCGGGCTCGGCTTAAGGCCGGGGCACAAGTGCGGGCTCGGCTTAAGGCCGGGGCACAAGTGCGGGCTAGGCTTAAGGCCGGGGCACAAGTGCGGGCTAGGCTTAAGGCCGGGGCACAAGTGCGGGCTAGGCTTAAGGCCGGGGCACAAGTGCGGGCTAGGCTTAAGGCCGGGGCACAAGTGCGGGCTAGGCTTAAGGCCTGGGCACAAGTGCGGGCTAAGCTTAAGGCCGGGGCACAAGTGCGGGCTAAGCTTAAGGCCGGGGCACAAGTGCGGGCTAGGCTTAAGGCCGGGGCACAAGTGCGGGCTAGGCTTAAGGCCTGGGCACAAGTGCGTGCTAGGCTTAAGGCCTGGGCACAAGTGCGGGCTAGGCTTAAGGCCTGGGCACAAGTGCGGGCTAGGCTTAAAGCCTGGGCACAAGTGCGGGCTAGGCTTAAGGCCTGGGCACAAGTGCGGGCTAGGCTTAAGGCAGGGGCACAAGTGCGGGCTAGGATCAAGGCAGGGGGCACAAGTGCGGGCTAGGCTTAAGGCCTGGGCACAAGTGCGGGCTAGGCTTAAGGCCTGGGCACAAGTGCAGTGCTGGCTAGGATCAAGGCAGGGGCCACAAGTGCCAGCTAGGCTTAAGGCATGGGCACAAGTGCGGGCTAGGCTTACGGCCTGGGCACAAGTGCGGGCTAGGCTTTAGGCCTGGGCACAAGTGCGGGCTAGGCTTAAGGCCTGGGCACAAGTGCGGGCTAGGCTTAAGGCCTGGGCACAAGTGCGGGCTAGGCTTAAGGCCTGGGCAAAAGTGCGGGCTAGGCTTAAGGCCTGGGCACAAGTGCGGGCTAGGCTTAAGGCCTGGGCACAAGTGCGGGCTAGGCTTAAGGCCTGGGCACAAGTGCGGGCTAGGCTTAAGGCAGGGGCACAAGTGCGGGCTAGGCTTAAGGCTGGGGCACAAGTGCGGGCTAGGCTTAAGGCAGGGGCACAAGTGCCGGCTAGGATTAAGGCAGGGGCACAAGTGCGGGCTCGGCGTAAGGCAGGGGCACAAGTGCGGGTTCGGCTTAAGGCAAGGGCACTAGTGCGGGCTCGGCTTAAGGCCGGGGCACAAGTGCGGGCTCGGCTTAAGGCCGGGGCACAAGTGCGGGCTAGGCTTAAGGCCGGGGCACAAGTGCGGGCTAGGCTTACGGCCTGGGCACAAGTGCGGGCTAAGCTTAAGGCCGGGGCACAAGTGCGGGCTAAGCTTAAGGCCGGGGCACAAGTGCGGGCTAGGCTTAAGGCCGGGGCACAAGTGCGGGCTAGGCTTAAGGCCTGGGCACAAGTGCGTGCTAGGCTCAAGGCCTGGGCACAAGTGCGGGCTAGGCTTAAGGCAGGGGCACAAGTGCGGGCTAGGCTTAAGGCAGGGGCACAAGTGCGGGCTAGGATTAAGGCAGGGGCACAAGTGCGGGCTCGGCTTAAGGCAGGGGCACAAGTGCGGGTTCGGCTTAAGGCAGGGGCACTGGTGCTGGCTCGGCTTAAGGCCGGGGCACAAGTGCGGGCTCGGCTTAAGGCCGGGGCACAAGTGCGGGCTCGGCTTAAGGCCGGGGCACAAGTGCGGGCTCGGCTTAAGGCCGGGGCACAAGTGTGGGCTCGGCTTAAGGCCGGGGCACAAGTGCGGGCTCGGCTTAAGGCCGGGGCACAAGTGCGGGCTCGGCTTAAGGCCGGGGCACAAGTGCGGGCTAGGCTTAAGGCCGGGGCACAAGTGCGGGCTAGGCTTAAGGCCGGGGCACAAGTGCGGGCTAGGCTTAAGGCCGGTGCACAAGTGCGGGCTAGGCTTAAGGCCTGGGCACAAGTGCGGGCTAAGCTTAAGGCCGGGGCACAAGTGCGGGCTAAGCTTAAGGCCGGGGCACAAGTGCGGGCTAGGCTTAAGGCCGGGGCACAAGTGCGGGCTAGGCTTAAGGCCTGGGCACAAGTGCGTGCTAGGCTTAAGGCCTGGGCACAAGTGCGGGCTAGGCTTAAGGCCTGGGCACAAGTGCGGGCTAGGCTTAAAGCCTGGGCACAAGTGCGGGCTAGGCTTAAGGCCTGGGCACAAGTGCGGGCTAGGCTTAAGGCAGGGGCACAAGTGCGGGCTAGGATCAAGGCAGGGGGCACAAGTGCGGGCTAGGCTTAAGGCCTGGGCACAAGTGCGGGCTAGGCTTAAGGCCTGGGCACAAGTGCAGTGCTGGCTAGGATCAAGGCAGGGGCCACAAGTGCCAGCTAGGCTTAAGGCATGGGCACAAGTGCCAGCCAGGCTTAAGGCCTGGGCACAAGTGCGGGCTAGGCTTAAGGCCTGGGCACAAGTGCGGGCTAGGCTTAAGGCCTGGGCACAAGTGCGGGCTAAGCTTAAGGCCGGGGCACAAGTGCGGGCTAGGCTTAAGGCCGGGGCACAAGTGCGGGCTAGGCTTAAGGCCTGGGCACAAGTGCGGGCTAGGCTTACGGCCTGGGCACAAGTGCGGGCTAGGCTTTAGGCCTTGGCACAAGTGCGGGCTAGGTTTAAGGCCTGGGCACAAGTGCGGGCTAGGCTTAAGGCCTGGGCACAAGTGCGGGCTAGGCTTAAGGCCTGGGCAAAAGTGCGGGCTAGGCTTAAGGCCTGGGCACAAGTGCGGGCTAGGCTTAAGGCCTGGGCACAAGTGCGGGCTAGGCTTAAGGCAGGGGCACAAGTGCGGGCTAGGCTTAAGGCTGGGGCACAAGTGCGGGCTAGGCTTAAGGCAGGGGCACAAGTGCGGGCTAGGATTAAGGCAGGGGCACAAGTGCGGGCTCGGCTTAAGGCAGGGGCACAAGTGCGGGTTTGGCTTAAGGCAAGGGCACTAGTGCGGGCTCGGCTTAAGGCCGGGGCACAAGTGCGGGCTAGGCTTAAGGCCGGGGCACAAGTGCGGGCTAGGCTTAAGGCCTGGGCACAAATGCGTGCTAGGCTTAAGGCCTGGGCACAAGTGCGGGCTAGGCTTAAGGCCTGGGCACAAGTGCGGGCTAGGCTTAAAGCCTGGGCACAAGTGCGGGCTAGGCTTAAGGCCTGGGCACAAGTGCGGGCTAGGCTTAAGGCAGGGGCACAAGTGCGGGCTAGGATCAAGGCAGGGGGCACAAGTGCGGGCTAGGCTTAAGGCCTGGGCACAAGTGCGGGCTAGGCTTAAGGCCTGGGCACAAGTGCAGTGCTGGCTAGGATCAAGGCAGGGGCCACAAGTGCCAGCTAGGCTTAAGGCATGGGCACAAGTGCCAGCCAGGCTTAAGGCCTGGGCACAAGTGCGGGCTAGGCTTAAGGCCTGGGCACAAGTGCGGGCTAGGCTTAAGGCCTGGGCACAAGTGCGGGTTAGGCTTAAGGCCTGGGCACAAGTGCGGGCTAGGCTTAAGGCCTGGGCACAAGTGCGGGCAAGGCTTAAGGCCTGGGCACAATTGCGGGCTAGGCTTAAGGCCTGGGCACAAGTGCAGGCTAGGCTTAAGGCCTGGGCACAAGTGCAGGCTAGGCTTAAGGCCTGGGCACAAGTGCAGTGCTGGCTAGGATCAAGGCAGGGGCCACAAGTGCCGGCTAGGCTTAAGGCATGGGCACAAGTGCTGGCTAGGATCAAGGCAGGAGGCACAAGTGCGGGCTAGGCTTAAGGCCTGGGCACAAGTGCGGGTGAGGCTTAAGGCCTGGGCACAAGTGCGGGCTAGGCTTAAGGCCTGGGCACAAGTGCGGGCTAAGCTTAAGGCCGGGGCACAAGTGCGGGCTAGGCTTAAGGCCGGAGCACAAGTGCGGGCTAGGCTTAAGGCCTGGGCACAAGTGCGGGCTAGGCTTAAGGCCTGGGCACAAGTGCGGGTTAGGCTTAAGGCCTGGGCACAAGTGCGGGCTAGGCTTAAGGCCTGGGCACAAGTGCGGGCTAGGCTTAAGGCCTGGGCACAAGTGCAGGCTAGGCTTCAGGCCTGGGCACAAGTGCAGGCTAGGCTTAAGGCCTGGGCACAAGTGCAGTGCTGGCTAGGATCAAGGCAGGGGCCACAAGTGCCGGCTAGGCTTAAGGCATGGGCACAAGTGCCAGCCAGGCTTAAGGCCTAGGCACAAGTGCGGGCTAGGCTTAAGGCCTGGGCACAAGTGCGGGCTAGGCTTAAGGCCTGGGCACAAGTGCGGGCTAGGCTTAAGGCCTGGGCACAAGTGCGGGCTAGGCTTAAGGCCTGGGCACAAGTGCGGGCTAGGCTTAAGGCCTGGGCACAAGTGCAGGCTAGGCTTAAGGCCTGGGCACAAGTGCGGGCTAGGCTTAAGGCCTGGGCACAAGTGCGGGCTAGGCTTAACGCCTGGGCACAAGTGCGGGCTAGGCTTAAGGCCTGGGCACAAGTGCGGGCTAGGCTTAAGGCCTGGGCACAAGTGCGGGCTAGGCTTAAGGCCTGGGCACAAGTGCGGGCTAGGCTTAAGGCCTGGGCACAAGTGCGGGCTAGGCTTAAGGCCTGGGCACAAGTGCGGGCTAGGCTTAAGGCCTGGGCACAAGTGCGGGCTAGGCTTAAGGCCTGGGCACAAGTGCGGGCTAGGCTTAAGGCCTGGGCACAAGTGCAGGCTAGGCTTAAGGCCTGGGCACAAGTGCGGGCTAGGCTTAAGGCAGGGGCACAAGTGCGGGCTAGGTTTAAGGCCTGGGCACAAGTGCGGGCTAGGCTTAAGGCCTGGGCACAAGTGCGGGCTAGGATCAAGGCAGGGGGCACAAGTGCGGGCTAGGATCAAGGCAGGGGGCACAAGTGCGGGCTAGGCTTAACGCTGGGCACAAGTGCAGGCTAGGCTTAAGGCCTGGGCACAAGTGCAGGCTAGGCTTAAGGCCTGGGCACAAGTGCAGTGCTGGCTAGGATCAAGGCAAAGGCCACAAGTGCCAGCTAGGCTTAAGGCATGGGCACAAGTGTGGGCTAGGCTTAAGGCCTAGGCACAAGTGCGGGCTAGGATTAAGGCCTGGGCACAAGTGCGGGCTAGGCTTAAGGCCTGGGCACAAGTGCGGGCTAGGCTTAAGGCCTGGGCACAAGTGCGGGCTAGGCTTAAGGCCGGGGCACAAGTGCGGGCTAGGCTTAAGGCCGGGGCACAAGTGCGGGCTAGGCTTAAGGCCTGGGCACAAGTGCGGGCTAGGCTTAAGGCCTGGGCACAAGTGCGGGCTAGGATCAAGGCAGGGGGCACAAGTGCGGGCTAGGATCAAGGCAGGGGGCACAAGTGCGGGCTAGGCTTAACGCCTGGGCACAAGTGCAGGCTAGGCTTAAGGCCTGGGCACAAGTGCAGGCTAGGCTTAAGGCCTGGGCACAAGTGCAGTGCTGGCTAGGATCAAGGCAAAGGCCACAAGTGCCAGCTAGGCTTAAGGCATGGGCACAAGTGTGGGCTAGGCTTAAGGCCTAGGCACAAGTGCGGGCTAGGCTTAAGGCCTGGGCACAAGTGCGGGCAAGGCTTAAGGCCTGGGCACAATTGCGGGCTAGGCTTAAGGCCTGGGCACAAGTGCAGGCTAGGCTTAAGGCCTGGGCACAAGTGCAGGCTAGGCTTAAGGCCTGGGCACACGTGAAGTGCTGGCTAGGATCAAGGCAGGGGCCACAAGTGCCGGCTAGGCTTAAGGCATGGGCACAAGTGCTGGCTAGGATCAAGGCAGGAGGCACAAGTGCGGGCTAGGCTTAAGGCCTGGGCACAAGTGCGGGTGAGGCTTAAGGCCTGGGCACAAGTGCGGGCTAGGCTTAAGGCCTGGGCACAAGTGCGGGCTAAGCTTAAGGCCGGGGCACAAGTGCGGGCTAGGCTTAAGGCCGGAGCACAAGTGCGGGCTAGGCTTAAGGCCTGGGCACAAGTGCGGGCTAGGCTTAAGGCCTGGGCACAAGTGCGGGCTAGGCTTAAGGCCTGGGCACAAGTGCGGGTTAGGCTTAAGGCCTGGGCACAAGTGCGGGCTAGGCTTAAGGCCTGGGCACAAGTGCGGGCTAGGCTTAAGGCCTGGGCACAAGTGCGGGCTAGGCTTAAGGCCTGGGCACAAGTGCAGGCTAGGCTTCAGGCCTGGGCACAAGTGCGGGCTAGGCTTAAGGCCGGGGCACAAGTGCGGGCTAGGCTTAAGGCCGGGGCACAAGTGCGGGCTAGGCTTAAGGCCTGGGCACAAGTGCGGGCTAGGCTTAAGGCCTGGGCACAAGTGCGGGCTAGGATCAAGGCAGGGGGCACAAGTGCGGGCTAGGATCAAGGCAGGGGGCACAAGTGCGGGCTAGGCTTAACGCCTGGGCACAAGTGCGGGCTAGGCTTAAGGCCTGGGCACAAGTGCGGGCTAGGCTTAAGGCCGGGGCACAAGTGCGGGCTAGGCTTAAGGCCGGGGCACAAGTGCGGGCTAGGCTTAAGGCCTGGGCACAAGTGCTGGCTAGGCTTAAGGCCTGGGCACAAGTGCGGGCTAAGCTTAAGGCCGGGGCACAAGTGCGGGCTAGGCTTAAGGCCGGGGCACAAGTGCGGGCTAGGCTTAAGGCCTGGGCACAAGTGTGGGCTAGGCTTAAGGCCTGGGCACAAGTGCGGGCTAGGCTTTAGGCCTGGGCACAAGTGCGGGCTAGGCTTAAGGCCTGGGCACAAGTGCGGGTTAGGCTTAAGGCCTGGGCACAAGTGCGGGCTAGGCTTAAGGCCTGGGCAAAAGTGCGGGCTAGGCTTAAGGCCTGGGCACAAGTGCGGGCTAGGCTTAAGGCCTGGGCACAAGTGCGGGCTAGGCTTAAGGCCTGGGCACAAGTGCGGGCTAGGCTTAAGGCAGGGGCACAAGTGCGGGCTAGGCTTAAGGCCTGGGCACAAGTGCGGGCTAGGCTTAAGGCAGGGGCACAAGTGCGGGCTAGGTTTAAGGCCTGGGCACAAGTGCGGGCTAGGCTTAAGGCCTGGGCACAAGTGCGGGCTAGGATCAAGGCAGGGGGCACAAGTGCGGGCTAGGATCAAGGCAGGGGGCACAAGTGCGGGCTAGGCTTTAGGCCTGGGCACAAGTGCGGGCTAGGCTTAAGGCCGGGGCACAAGTGCGGGCTAGGCTTAAGGCCGGGGCACAAGTGCGGGCTAGGCTTAAGGCCTGGGCACAAGTGCGGGCTAGGCTTAAGGCCTGGGCACAAGTGCGGGCTAAGCTTAAGGCCGGGGCACAAGTGCGGGCTAGGCTTAAGGCCGGGGCACAAGTGCGGGCTAGGCTTAAGGCCTGGGCACAAGTGCGGGCTAGGCTTACGGCCTGGGCACAAGTGCGGGCTAGGCTTTAGGCCTGGGCACAAGTGCGGGCTAGGCTTAAGACCTGGGCACAAGTGCGGGCTAGGCTTAAGGCCTGGGCACAAGTGCGGGCTAGGCTTAAGGCCTGGGCAAAAGTGCGGGCTAGGCTTAAGGCCTGGGCACAAGTGCGGGCTAGGCTTAAGGCCTGGGCACAAGTGCGGGCTAGGCTTAAGGCCTGGGCACAAGTGCGGGCTAGGCTTAAGGCAGGGGCACAAGTGCGGGCTAGGCTTAAGGCTGGGGCACAAGTGCGGGCTAGGCTTAAGGCAGGGGCACAAGTGCGGGCTAGGATTAAGGCAGGGGCACAAGTGCGGGCTCGGCTTAAGGCAGGGGCACAAGTGCGGGTTCGGCTTAAGGCAAGGGCACTAGTGCGGGCTCGGCTTAAGGCCGGGGCACAAGTGCGGGCTCGGCTTAAGGCCGGGGCACAAGTGCGGGCTAGGCTTAAGGCCGTGGCACAAGTGCGGGCTAGGCTTACGGCCTGGGCACAAGTGCGGGCTAAGCTTAAGGCCGGGGCACAAGTGCGGGCTAAGCTTAAGGCCGGGGCACAAGTGCGGGCTAGGCTTAAGGCCGGGGCACAAGTGCGGGCTAGGCTTAAGGCCTGGGCACAAGTGCGTGCTAGGCTCAAGGCCTGGGCACAAGTGCGGGCTAGGCTTAAGGCAGGGGCACAAGTGCGTTCTAGGCTTAAGGCAGGGGCACAAGTGCGGGCTAGGATTAAGGCAGGGGCACAAGTGCGGGCTCGGCTTAAGGCAGGGGCACAAGTGCGGGTTCGGCTTAAGGCAGGGGCACTGGTGCGGGCTCGGCTTAAGGCCGGGGCACAAGTGCGGGCTCGGCTTAAGGCCGGGGCACAAGTGCGGGCTCGGCTTAAGGCCGGGGCACAAGTGCGGGCTCGGCTTAAGGCCGGGGCACAAGTGCGGGCTCGGCTTAAGGCCGGGGCACAAGTGCGGGCTCGGCTTAAGGCCGGGGCACAAGTGCGGGCTAGGCTTAAGGCCGGGGCACAAGTGCGGGCTAGGCTTAAGGCCGGGGCACAAGTGCGGGCTAGGCTTAAGGCCGGGGCACAAGTGCGGGCTAGGCTTAAGGCCGGGGCACAAGTGCGGGCTAGGCTTAAGGCCTGGGCACAAGTGCGGGCTAAGCTTAAGGCCGGGGCACAAGTGCGGGCTAAGCTTAAGGCCGGGGCACAAGTGCGGGCTAGGCTTAAGGCCGGGGCACAAGTGCGGGCTAGGCTTAAGGCCTGGGCACAAGTGCGTGCTAGGCTTAAGGCCTGGGCACAAGTGCGGGCTAGGCTTAAGGCCTGGGCACAAGTGCGGGCTAGGCTTAAAGCCTGGGCACAAGTGCGTGCTAGGCTTAAGGCCTGGGCACAAGTGCGGGCTAGGCTTAAGGCCTGGGCACAAGTGCGGGCTAGGCTTAAAGCCTGGGCACAAGTGCGGGCTAGGCTTAAGGCCTGGGCACAAGTGCGGGCTAGGCTTAAGGCCTGGGCAAAAGTGCGGGCTAGGCTTAAGGCCTGGGCACAAGTGCGGGCTAGGCTTAAGGCCTGGGCACAAGTGCGGGCTAGGCTTAAGGCCTGGGCACAAGTGCGGGCTAGGCTTAAGGCAGGGGCACAAGTGCGGGCTAGGCTTAAGGCTGGGGCACAAGTGCGGGCTAGGCTTAAGGCAGGGGCACAAGTGCCGGCTAGGATTAAGGCAGGGGCACAAGTGCGGGCTCGGCGTAAGGCAGGGGCACAAGTGCGGGTTCGGCTTAAGGCAAGGGCACAAGTGCGGGCTAGGCTTAAGGCAGGGGCACAAGTGCGGGCTAGGTTTAAGGCCTGGGCACAAGTGCGGGCTAGGCTTAAGGCCTGGGCACAAGTGCGGGCTAGGATCAAGGCAGGGGGCACAAGTGCGGGCTAGGATCAAGGCAGGGGGCACAAGTGCGGGCTAGGCTTAACGCTGGGCACAAGTGCAGGCTAGGCTTAAGGCCTGGGCACAAGTGCAGGCTAGGCTTAAGGCCTGGGCACAAGTGCAGTGCTGGCTAGGATCAAGGCAAAGGCCACAAGTGCCAGCTAGGCTTAAGGCATGGGCACAAGTGTGGGCTAGGCTTAAGGCCTAGGCACAAGTGCGGGCTAGGATTAAGGCCTGGGCACAAGTGCGGGCTAGGCTTAAGGCCTGGGCACAAGTGCGGGCTAGGCTTAAGGCCTGGGCACAAGTGCGGGCTAGGCTTAAGGCCGGGGCACAAGTGCGGGCTAGGCTTAAGGCCGGGGCACAAGTGCGGGCTAGGCTTAAGGCCTGGGCACAAGTGCGGGCTAGGCTTAAGGCCTGGGCACAAGTGCGGGCTAGGATCAAGGCAGGGGGCACAAGTGCGGGCTAGGATCAAGGCAGGGGGCACAAGTGCGGGCTAGGCTTAACGCCTGGGCACAAGTGCAGGCTAGGCTTAAGGCCTGGGCACAAGTGCAGGCTAGGCTTAAGGCCTGGGCACAAGTGCAGTGCTGGCTAGGATCAAGGCAAAGGCCACAAGTGCCAGCTAGGCTTAAGGCATGGGCACAAGTGTGGGCTAGGCTTAAGGCCTAGGCACAAGTGCGGGCTAGGCTTAAGGCCTGGGCACAAGTGCGGGCAAGGCTTAAGGCCTGGGCACAATTGCGGGCTAGGCTTAAGGCCTGGGCACAAGTGCAGGCTAGGCTTAAGGCCTGGGCACAAGTGCAGGCTAGGCTTAAGGCCTGGGCACACGTGAAGTGCTGGCTAGGATCAAGGCAGGGGCCACAAGTGCCGGCTAGGCTTAAGGCATGGGCACAAGTGCTGGCTAGGATCAAGGCAGGAGGCACAAGTGCGGGCTAGGCTTAAGGCCTGGGCACAAGTGCGGGTGAGGCTTAAGGCCTGGGCACAAGTGCGGGCTAGGCTTAAGGCCTGGGCACAAGTGCGGGCTAAGCTTAAGGCCGGGGCACAAGTGCGGGCTAGGCTTAAGGCCGGAGCACAAGTGCGGGCTAGGCTTAAGGCCTGGGCACAAGTGCGGGCTAGGCTTAAGGCCTGGGCACAAGTGCGGGCTAGGCTTAAGGCCTGGGCACAAGTGCGGGTTAGGCTTAAGGCCTGGGCACAAGTGCGGGCTAGGCTTAAGGCCTGGGCACAAGTGCGGGCTAGGCTTAAGGCCTGGGCACAAGTGCGGGCTAGGCTTAAGGCCTGGGCACAAGTGCAGGCTAGGCTTCAGGCCTGGGCACAAGTGCGGGCTAGGCTTAAGGCCGGGGCACAAGTGCGGGCTAGGCTTAAGGCCGGGGCACAAGTGCGGGCTAGGCTTAAGGCCTGGGCACAAGTGCGGGCTAGGCTTAAGGCCTGGGCACAAGTGCGGGCTAGGATCAAGGCAGGGGGCACAAGTGCGGGCTAGGATCAAGGCAGGGGGCACAAGTGCGGGCTAGGCTTAACGCCTGGGCACAAGTGCGGGCTAGGCTTAAGGCCTGGGCACAAGTGCGGGCTAGGCTTAAGGCCGGGGCACAAGTGCGGGCTAGGCTTAAGGCCGGGGCACAAGTGCGGGCTAGGCTTAAGGCCTGGGCACAAGTGCTGGCTAGGCTTAAGGCCTGGGCACAAGTGCGGGCTAAGCTTAAGGCCGGGGCACAAGTGCGGGCTAGGCTTAAGGCCGGGGCACAAGTGCGGGCTAGGCTTAAGGCCTGGGCACAAGTGTGGGCTAGGCTTAAGGCCTGGGCACAAGTGCGGGCTAGGCTTTAGGCCTGGGCACAAGTGCGGGCTAGGCTTAAGGCCTGGGCACAAGTGCGGGTTAGGCTTAAGGCCTGGGCACAAGTGCGGGCTAGGCTTAAGGCCTGGGCAAAAGTGCGGGCTAGGCTTAAGGCCTGGGCACAAGTGCGGGCTAGGCTTAAGGCCTGGGCACAAGTGCGGGCTAGGCTTAAGGCCTGGGCACAAGTGCGGGCTAGGCTTAAGGCAGGGGCACAAGTGCGGGCTAGGCTTAAGGCCTGGGCACAAGTGCGGGCTAGGCTTAAGGCAGGGGCACAAGTGCGGGCTAGGTTTAAGGCCTGGGCACAAGTGCGGGCTAGGCTTAAGGCCTGGGCACAAGTGCGGGCTAGGATCAAGGCAGGGGGCACAAGTGCGGGCTAGGATCAAGGCAGGGGGCACAAGTGCGGGCTAGGCTTTAGGCCTGGGCACAAGTGCGGGCTAGGCTTAAGGCCGGGGCACAAGTGCGGGCTAGGCTTAAGGCCGGGGCACAAGTGCGGGCTAGGCTTAAGGCCTGGGCACAAGTGCGGGCTAGGCTTAAGGCCTGGGCACAAGTGCGGGCTAAGCTTAAGGCCGGGGCACAAGTGCGGGCTAGGCTTAAGGCCGGGGCACAAGTGCGGGCTAGGCTTAAGGCCTGGGCACAAGTGCGGGCTAGGCTTACGGCCTGGGCACAAGTGCGGGCTAGGCTTTAGGCCTGGGCACAAGTGCGGGCTAGGCTTAAGACCTGGGCACAAGTGCGGGCTAGGCTTAAGGCCTGGGCACAAGTGCGGGCTAGGCTTAAGGCCTGGGCAAAAGTGCGGGCTAGGCTTAAGGCCTGGGCACAAGTGCGGGCTAGGCTTAAGGCCTGGGCACAAGTGCGGGCTAGGCTTAAGGCCTGGGCACAAGTGCGGGCTAGGCTTAAGGCAGGGGCACAAGTGCGGGCTAGGCTTAAGGCTGGGGCACAAGTGCGGGCTAGGCTTAAGGCAGGGGCACAAGTGCGGGCTAGGATTAAGGCAGGGGCACAAGTGCGGGCTCGGCTTAAGGCAGGGGCACAAGTGCGGGTTCGGCTTAAGGCAAGGGCACTAGTGCGGGCTCGGCTTAAGGCCGGGGCACAAGTGCGGGCTCGGCTTAAGGCCGGGGCACAAGTGCGGGCTAGGCTTAAGGCCGTGGCACAAGTGCGGGCTAGGCTTACGGCCTGGGCACAAGTGCGGGCTAAGCTTAAGGCCGGGGCACAAGTGCGGGCTAAGCTTAAGGCCGGGGCACAAGTGCGGGCTAGGCTTAAGGCCGGGGCACAAGTGCGGGCTAGGCTTAAGGCCTGGGCACAAGTGCGTGCTAGGCTCAAGGCCTGGGCACAAGTGCGGGCTAGGCTTAAGGCAGGGGCACAAGTGCGTTCTAGGCTTAAGGCAGGGGCACAAGTGCGGGCTAGGATTAAGGCAGGGGCACAAGTGCGGGCTCGGCTTAAGGCAGGGGCACAAGTGCGGGTTCGGCTTAAGGCAGGGGCACTGGTGCGGGCTCGGCTTAAGGCCGGGGCACAAGTGCGGGCTCGGCTTAAGGCCGGGGCACAAGTGCGGGCTCGGCTTAAGGCCGGGGCACAAGTGCGGGCTCGGCTTAAGGCCGGGGCACAAGTGCGGGCTCGGCTTAAGGCCGGGGCACAAGTGCGGGCTCGGCTTAAGGCCGGGGCACAAGTGCGGGCTAGGCTTAAGGCCGGGGCACAAGTGCGGGCTAGGCTTAAGGCCGGGGCACAAGTGCGGGCTCGGCTTAAGGCCGGGGCACAAGTGCGGGCTCGGCTTAAGGCCGGGGCACAAGTGCGGGCTAGGCTTAAGGCCGGGGCACAAGTGCGGGCTAGGCTTAAGGCCGGGGCACAAGTGCGGGCTAGGCTTAAGGCCTGGGCACAAGTGCGGGCTAAGCTTAAGGCCGGGGCACAAGTGCGGGCTAAGCTTAAGGCCGGGGCACAAGTGCGGGCTAGGCTTAAGGCCGGGGCACAAGTGCGGGCTAGGCTTAAGGCCTGGGCACAAGTGCGTGCTAGGCTTAAGGCCTGGGCACAAGTGCGGGCTAGGCTTAAGGCCTGGGCACAAGTGCGGGCTAGGCTTAAAGCCTGGGCACAAGTGCGGGCTAGGCTTAAGGCCTGGGCACAAGTGCGGGCTAGGCTTAAGGCAGGGGCACAAGTGCGGGCTAGGATCAAGGCAGGGGGCACAAGTGCGGGCTAGGCTTAAGGCCTGGGCACAAGTGCGGGCTAGGCTTAAGGCCTGGGCACAAGTGCAGTGCTGGCTAGGATCAAGGCAGGGGCCACAAGTGCCAGCTAGGCTTAAGGCATGGGCACAAGTGCGGGCTAGGCTTACGGCCTGGGCACAAGTGCGGGCTAGGCTTTAGGCCTGGGCACAAGTGCGGGCTAGGCTTAAGGCCTGGGCACAAGTGCGGGCTAGGCTTAAGGCCTGGGCACAAGTGCGGGCTAGGCTTAAGGCCTGGGCAAAAGTGCGGGCTAGGCTTAAGGCCTGGGCACAAGTGCGGGCTAGGCTTAAGGCCTGGGCACAAGTGCGGGCTAGGCTTAAGGCCTGGGCACAAGTGCGGGCTAGGCTTAAGGCAGGGGCACAAGTGCGGGCTAGGCTTAAGGCTGGGGCACAAGTGCGGGCTAGGCTTAAGGCAGGGGCACAAGTGCCGGCTAGGATTAAGGCAGGGGCACAAGTGCGGGCTCGGCGTAAGGCAGGGGCACAAGTGCGGGTTCGGCTTAAGGCAAGGGCACTAGTGCGGGCTCGGCTTAAGGCCGGGGCACAAGTGCGGGCTCGGCTTAAGGCCGGGGCACAAGTGCGGGCTAGGCTTAAGGCCGGGGCACAAGTGCGGGCTAGGCTTACGGCCTGGGCACAAGTGCGGGCTAAGCTTAAGGCCGGGGCACAAGTGCGGGCTAAGCTTAAGGCCGGGGCACAAGTGCGGGCTAGGCTTAAGGCTGGGGCACAAGTGCGGGCTAGGCTTAAGGCCTGGGCACAAGTGCGTGCTAGGCTCAAGGCCTGGGCACAAGTGCGGGCTAGGCTTAAGGCAGGGGCACAAGTGCGGGCTAGGCTTAAGGCAGGGGCACAAGTGCGGGCTAGGATTAAGGCAGGGGCACAAGTGCGGGCTCGGCTTAAGGCAGGGGCACAAGTGCGGGTTCGGCTTAAGGCAGGGGCACTGGTGCTGGCTCGGCTTAAGGCCGGGGCACAAGTGCGGGCTCGGCTTAAGGCCGGGGCACAAGTGCGGGCTCGGCTTAAGGCCGGGGCACAAGTGCAGGCTCGGCTTAAGGCCGGGGCACAAGTGTGGGCTCGGCTTAAGGCCGGGGCACAAGTGCGGGCTCGGCTTAAGGCCGGGGCACAAGTGCGGGCTAGGCTTAAGGCCGGGGCACAAGTGCGGGCTAGGCTTAAGGCCGGGGCACAAGTGCGGGCTAGGCTTAAGGCCGGGGCACAAGTGCGGGCTAGGCTTAAGGCCGGTGCACAAGTGCGGGCTAGGCTTAAGGCCTGGGCACAAGTGCGGGCTAAGCTTAAGGCCGGGGCACAAGTGCGGGCTAAGCTTAAGGCCGGGGCACAAGTGCGGGCTAGGCTTAAGGCCGGGGCACAAGTGCGGGCTAGGCTTAAGGCCTGGGCACAAGTGCGTGCTAGGCTTAAGGCCTGGGCACAAGTGCGGGCTAGGCTTAAGGCCTGGGCACAAGTGCGGGCTAGGCTTAAAGCCTGGGCACAAGTGCGGGCTAGGCTTAAGGCCTGGGCACAAGTGCGGGCTAGGCTTAAGGCAGGGGCACAAGTGCGGGCTAGGATCAAGGCAGGGGGCACAAGTGCGGGCTAGGCTTAAGGCCTGGGCACAAGTGCGGGCTAGGCTTAAGGCCTGGGCACAAGTGCAGTGCTGGCTAGGATCAAGGCAGGGGCCACAAGTGCCAGCTAGGCTTAAGGCATGGGCACAAGTGCCAGCCAGGCTTAAGGCCTGGGCACAAGTGCGGGCTAGGCTTAAGGCCTGGGCACAAGTGCGGGCTAGGCTTAAGGCCTGGGCACAAGTGCGGGCTAAGCTTAAGGCCGGGGCACAAGTGCGGGCTAGGCTTAAGGCCGGGGCACAAGTGCGGGCTAGGCTTAAGGCCTGGGCACAAGTGCGGGCTAGGCTTACGGCCTGGGCACAAGTGCGGGCTAGGCTTTAGGCCTTGGCACAAGTGCGGGCTAGGTTTAAGGCCTGGGCACAAGTGCGGGCTAGGCTTAAGGCCTGGGCACAAGTGCGGGCTAGGCTTAAGGCCTGGGCAAAAGTGCGGGCTAGGCTTAAGGCCTGGGCACAAGTGCGGGCTAGGCTTAAGGCCTGGGCACAAGTGCGGGCTAGGCTTAAGGCAGGGGCACAAGTGCGGGCTAGGCTTAAGGCTGGGGCACAAGTGCGGGCTAGGCTTAAGGCAGGGGCACAAGTGCGGGCTAGGATTAAGGCAGGGGCACAAGTGCGGGCTCGGCTTAAGGCAGGGGCACAAGTGCGGGTTTGGCTTAAGGCAAGGGCACTAGTGCGGGCTCGGCTCAAGGCCGGGGCACAAGTGCGGGCTAGGCTTAAGGCCGGGGCACAAGTGCGGGCTAGGCTTAAGGCCTGGGCACAAATGCGTGCTAGGCTTAAGGCCTGGGCACAAGTGCGGGCTAGGCTTAAGGCCTGGGCACAAGTGCGGGCTAGGCTTAAAGCCTGGGCACAAGTGCGGGCTAGGCTTAAGGCCTGGGCACAAGTGCGGGCTAGGCTTAAGGCAGGGGCACAAGTGCAGGCTAGGATCAAGGCAGGGGGCACAAGTGCGGGCTAGGCTTAAGGCCTGGGCACAAGTGCGGGCTAGGCTTAAGGCCTGGGCACAAGTGCAGTACTGGCTAGGATCAAGGCAGGGGCCACAAGTGCCAGCTAGGCTTAAGGCATGGGCACAAGTGCCAGCCAGGCTTAAGGCCTGGGCACAAGTGCGGGCTAGGCTTAAGGCCTGGGCACAAGTGCGGGCTAGGCTTAAGGCCTGGGCACAAGTGCGGGTTAGGCTTAAGGCCTGGGCACAAGTGCGGGCTAGGCTTAAGGCCTGGGCACAAGTGCGGGCAAGGCTTAAGGCCTGGGCACAATTGCGGGCTAGGCTTAAGGCCTGGGCACAAGTGCAGGCTAGGCTTAAGGCCTGGGCACAAGTGCAGGCTAGGCTTAAGGCCTGGGCACAAGTGCAGTGCTGGCTAGGATCAAGGCAGGGGCCACAAGTGCCGGCTAGGCTTAAGGCATGGGCACAAGTGCTGGCTAGGATCAAGGCAGGAGGCACAAGTGCGGGCTAGGCTTAAGGCCGGGGCACAAGTGCGGGCTAGGCTTAAGGCCTGGGCACAAGTGCGTGCTAGGCTTAAGGCCTGGGCACAAGTGCGGGCTAGGCTTAAGGCCTGGGCACAAGTGCGGGCTAGGCTTAAAGCCTGGGCACAAGTGCGTGCTAGGCTTAAGGCCTGGGCACAAGTGCGGGCTAGGCTTAAGGCCTGGGCACAAGTGCGGGCTAGGCTTAAAGCCTGGGCACAAGTGCGGGCTAGGCTTAAGGCCTGGGCACAAGTGCGGGCTAGGCTTAAGGCCTGGGCAAAAGTGCGGGCTAGGCTTAAGGCCTGGGCACAAGTGCGGGCTAGGCTTAAGGCCTGGGCACAAGTGCGGGCTAGGCTTAAGGCCTGGGCACAAGTGCGGGCTAGGCTTAAGGCAGGGGCACAAGTGCGGGCTAGGCTTAAGGCTGGGGCACAAGTGCGGGCTAGGCTTAAGGCAGGGGCACAAGTGCCGGCTAGGATTAAGGCAGGGGCACAAGTGCGGGCTCGGCGTAAGGCAGGGGCACAAGTGCGGGTTCGGCTTAAGGCAAGGGCACAAGTGCGGGCTAGGCTTAAGGCAGGGGCACAAGTGCGGGCTAGGTTTAAGGCCTGGGCACAAGTGCGGGCTAGGCTTAAGGCCTGGGCACAAGTGCGGGCTAGGATCAAGGCAGGGGGCACAAGTGCGGGCTAGGATCAAGGCAGGGGGCACAAGTGCGGGCTAGGCTTAACGCTGGGCACAAGTGCAGGCTAGGCTTAAGGCCTGGGCACAAGTGCAGGCTAGGCTTAAGGCCTGGGCACAAGTGCAGTGCTGGCTAGGATCAAGGCAAAGGCCACAAGTGCCAGCTAGGCTTAAGGCATGGGCACAAGTGTGGGCTAGGCTTAAGGCCTAGGCACAAGTGCGGGCTAGGATTAAGGCCTGGGCACAAGTGCGGGCTAGGCTTAAGGCCTGGGCACAAGTGCGGGCTAGGCTTAAGGCCTGGGCACAAGTGCGGGCTAGGCTTAAGGCCGGGGCACAAGTGCGGGCTAGGCTTAAGGCCGGGGCACAAGTGCGGGCTAGGCTTAAGGCCTGGGCACAAGTGCGGGCTAGGCTTAAGGCCTGGGCACAAGTGCGGGCTAGGATCAAGGCAGGGGGCACAAGTGCGGGCTAGGATCAAGGCAGGGGGCACAAGTGCGGGCTAGGCTTAACGCCTGGGCACAAGTGCAGGCTAGGCTTAAGGCCTGGGCACAAGTGCAGGCTAGGCTTAAGGCCTGGGCACAAGTGCAGTGCTGGCTAGGATCAAGGCAAAGGCCACAAGTGCCAGCTAGGCTTAAGGCATGGGCACAAGTGTGGGCTAGGCTTAAGGCCTAGGCACAAGTGCGGGCTAGGCTTAAGGCCTGGGCACAAGTGCGGGCAAGGCTTAAGGCCTGGGCACAATTGCGGGCTAGGCTTAAGGCCTGGGCACAAGTGCAGGCTAGGCTTAAGGCCTGGGCACAAGTGCAGGCTAGGCTTAAGGCCTGGGCACACGTGAAGTGCTGGCTAGGATCAAGGCAGGGGCCACAAGTGCCGGCTAGGCTTAAGGCATGGGCACAAGTGCTGGCTAGGATCAAGGCAGGAGGCACAAGTGCGGGCTAGGCTTAAGGCCTGGGCACAAGTGCGGGTGAGGCTTAAGGCCTGGGCACAAGTGCGGGCTAGGCTTAAGGCCTGGGCACAAGTGCGGGCTAAGCTTAAGGCCGGGGCACAAGTGCGGGCTAGGCTTAAGGCCGGAGCACAAGTGCGGGCTAGGCTTAAGGCCTGGGCACAAGTGCGGGCTAGGCTTAAGGCCTGGGCACAAGTGCGGGCTAGGCTTAAGGCCTGGGCACAAGTGCGGGTTAGGCTTAAGGCCTGGGCACAAGTGCGGGCTAGGCTTAAGGCCTGGGCACAAGTGCGGGCTAGGCTTAAGGCCTGGGCACAAGTGCGGGCTAGGCTTAAGGCCTGGGCACAAGTGCAGGCTAGGCTTCAGGCCTGGGCACAAGTGCGGGCTAGGCTTAAGGCCGGGGCACAAGTGCGGGCTAGGCTTAAGGCCGGGGCACAAGTGCGGGCTAGGCTTAAGGCCTGGGCACAAGTGCGGGCTAGGCTTAAGGCCTGGGCACAAGTGCGGGCTAGGATCAAGGCAGGGGGCACAAGTGCGGGCTAGGATCAAGGCAGGGGGCACAAGTGCGGGCTAGGCTTAACGCCTGGGCACAAGTGCGGGCTAGGCTTAAGGCCTGGGCACAAGTGCGGGCTAGGCTTAAGGCCGGGGCACAAGTGCGGGCTAGGCTTAAGGCCGGGGCACAAGTGCGGGCTAGGCTTAAGGCCTGGGCACAAGTGCTGGCTAGGCTTAAGGCCTGGGCACAAGTGCGGGCTAAGCTTAAGGCCGGGGCACAAGTGCGGGCTAGGCTTAAGGCCGGGGCACAAGTGCGGGCTAGGCTTAAGGCCTGGGCACAAGTGTGGGCTAGGCTTAAGGCCTGGGCACAAGTGCGGGCTAGGCTTTAGGCCTGGGCACAAGTGCGGGCTAGGCTTAAGGCCTGGGCACAAGTGCGGGTTAGGCTTAAGGCCTGGGCACAAGTGCGGGCTAGGCTTAAGGCCTGGGCAAAAGTGCGGGCTAGGCTTAAGGCCTGGGCACAAGTGCGGGCTAGGCTTAAGGCCTGGGCACAAGTGCGGGCTAGGCTTAAGGCCTGGGCACAAGTGCGGGCTAGGCTTAAGGCAGGGGCACAAGTGCGGGCTAGGCTTAAGGCCTGGGCACAAGTGCGGGCTAGGCTTAAGGCAGGGGCACAAGTGCGGGCTAGGTTTAAGGCCTGGGCACAAGTGCGGGCTAGGCTTAAGGCCTGGGCACAAGTGCGGGCTAGGATCAAGGCAGGGGGCACAAGTGCGGGCTAGGATCAAGGCAGGGGGCACAAGTGCGGGCTAGGCTTTAGGCCTGGGCACAAGTGCGGGCTAGGCTTAAGGCCGGGGCACAAGTGCGGGCTAGGCTTAAGGCCGGGGCACAAGTGCGGGCTAGGCTTAAGGCCTGGGCACAAGTGCGGGCTAGGCTTAAGGCCTGGGCACAAGTGCGGGCTAAGCTTAAGGCCGGGGCACAAGTGCGGGCTAGGCTTAAGGCCGGGGCACAAGTGCGGGCTAGGCTTAAGGCCTGGGCACAAGTGCGGGCTAGGCTTACGGCCTGGGCACAAGTGCGGGCTAGGCTTTAGGCCTGGGCACAAGTGCGGGCTAGGCTTAAGACCTGGGCACAAGTGCGGGCTAGGCTTAAGGCCTGGGCACAAGTGCGGGCTAGGCTTAAGGCCTGGGCAAAAGTGCGGGCTAGGCTTAAGGCCTGGGCACAAGTGCGGGCTAGGCTTAAGGCCTGGGCACAAGTGCGGGCTAGGCTTAAGGCCTGGGCACAAGTGCGGGCTAGGCTTAAGGCAGGGGCACAAGTGCGGGCTAGGCTTAAGGCTGGGGCACAAGTGCGGGCTAGGCTTAAGGCAGGGGCACAAGTGCGGGCTAGGATTAAGGCAGGGGCACAAGTGCGGGCTCGGCTTAAGGCAGGGGCACAAGTGCGGGTTCGGCTTAAGGCAAGGGCACTAGTGCGGGCTCGGCTTAAGGCCGGGGCACAAGTGCGGGCTCGGCTTAAGGCCGGGGCACAAGTGCGGGCTAGGCTTAAGGCCGTGGCACAAGTGCGGGCTAGGCTTACGGCCTGGGCACAAGTGCGGGCTAAGCTTAAGGCCGGGGCACAAGTGCGGGCTAAGCTTAAGGCCGGGGCACAAGTGCGGGCTAGGCTTAAGGCCGGGGCACAAGTGCGGGCTAGGCTTAAGGCCTGGGCACAAGTGCGTGCTAGGCTCAAGGCCTGGGCACAAGTGCGGGCTAGGCTTAAGGCAGGGGCACAAGTGCGTTCTAGGCTTAAGGCAGGGGCACAAGTGCGGGCTAGGATTAAGGCAGGGGCACAAGTGCGGGCTCGGCTTAAGGCAGGGGCACAAGTGCGGGTTCGGCTTAAGGCAGGGGCACTGGTGCGGGCTCGGCTTAAGGCCGGGGCACAAGTGCGGGCTCGGCTTAAGGCCGGGGCACAAGTGCGGGCTCGGCTTAAGGCCGGGGCACAAGTGCGGGCTCGGCTTAAGGCCGGGGCACAAGTGCGGGCTCGGCTTAAGGCCGGGGCACAAGTGCGGGCTCGGCTTAAGGCCGGGGCACAAGTGCGGGCTAGGCTTAAGGCCGGGGCACAAGTGCGGGCTAGGCTTAAGGCCGGGGCACAAGTGCGGGCTAGGCTTAAGGCCGGGGCACAAGTGCGGGCTAGGCTTAAGGCCGGGGCACAAGTGCGGGCTAGGCTTAAGGCCTGGGCACAAGTGCGGGCTAAGCTTAAGGCCGGGGCACAAGTGCGGGCTAAGCTTAAGGCCGGGGCACAAGTGCGGGCTAGGCTTAAGGCCGGGGCACAAGTGCGGGCTAGGCTTAAGGCCTGGGCACAAGTGCGTGCTAGGCTTAAGGCCTGGGCACAAGTGCGGGCTAGGCTTAAGGCCTGGGCACAAGTGCGGGCTAGGCTTAAAGCCTGGGCACAAGTGCGGGCTAGGCTTAAGGCCTGGGCACAAGTGCGGGCTAGGCTTAAGGCAGGGGCACAAGTGCGGGCTAGGATCAAGGCAGGGGGCACAAGTGCGGGCTAGGCTTAAGGCCTGGGCACAAGTGCGGGCTAGGCTTAAGGCCTGGGCACAAGTGCAGTGCTGGCTAGGATCAAGGCAGGGGCCACAAGTGCCAGCTAGGCTTAAGGCATGGGCACAAGTGCGGGCTAGGCTTACGGCCTGGGCACAAGTGCGGGCTAGGCTTTAGGCCTGGGCACAAGTGCGGGCTAGGCTTAAGGCCTGGGCACAAGTGCGGGCTAGGCTTAAGGCCTGGGCACAAGTGCGGGCTAGGCTTAAGGCCTGGGCAAAAGTGCGGGCTAGGCTTAAGGCCTGGGCACAAGTGCGGGCTAGGCTTAAGGCCTGGGCACAAGTGCGGGCTAGGCTTAAGGCCTGGGCACAAGTGCGGGCTAGGCTTAAGGCAGGGGCACAAGTGCGGGCTAGGCTTAAGGCTGGGGCACAAGTGCGGGCTAGGCTTAAGGCAGGGGCACAAGTGCCGGCTAGGATTAAGGCAGGGGCACAAGTGCGGGCTCGGCGTAAGGCAGGGGCACAAGTGCGGGTTCGGCTTAAGGCAAGGGCACTAGTGCGGGCTCGGCTTAAGGCCGGGGCACAAGTGCGGGCTCGGCTTAAGGCCGGGGCACAAGTGCGGGCTAGGCTTAAGGCCGGGGCACAAGTGCGGGCTAGGCTTACGGCCTGGGCACAAGTGCGGGCTAAGCTTAAGGCCGGGGCACAAGTGCGGGCTAAGCTTAAGGCCGGGGCACAAGTGCGGGCTAGGCTTAAGGCTGGGGCACAAGTGCGGGCTAGGCTTAAGGCCTGGGCACAAGTGCGTGCTAGGCTCAAGGCCTGGGCACAAGTGCGGGCTAGGCTTAAGGCAGGGGCACAAGTGCGGGCTAGGCTTAAGGCAGGGGCACAAGTGCGGGCTAGGATTAAGGCAGGGGCACAAGTGCGGGCTCGGCTTAAGGCAGGGGCACAAGTGCGGGTTCGGCTTAAGGCAGGGGCACTGGTGCTGGCTCGGCTTAAGGCCGGGGCACAAGTGCGGGCTCGGCTTAAGGCCGGGGCACAAGTGCGGGCTCGGCTTAAGGCCGGGGCACAAGTGCAGGCTCGGCTTAAGGCCGGGGCACAAGTGTGGGCTCGGCTTAAGGCCGGGGCACAAGTGCGGGCTCGGCTTAAGGCCGGGGCACAAGTGCGGGCTAGGCTTAAGGCCGGGGCACAAGTGCGGGCTAGGCTTAAGGCCGGGGCACAAGTGCGGGCTAGGCTTAAGGCCGGGGCACAAGTGCGGGCTAGGCTTAAGGCCGGTGCACAAGTGCGGGCTAGGCTTAAGGCCTGGGCACAAGTGCGGGCTAAGCTTAAGGCCGGGGCACAAGTGCGGGCTAAGCTTAAGGCCGGGGCACAAGTGCGGGCTAGGCTTAAGGCCGGGGCACAAGTGCGGGCTAGGCTTAAGGCCTGGGCACAAGTGCGTGCTAGGCTTAAGGCCTGGGCACAAGTGCGGGCTAGGCTTAAGGCCTGGGCACAAGTGCGGGCTAGGCTTAAAGCCTGGGCACAAGTGCGGGCTAGGCTTAAGGCCTGGGCACAAGTGCGGGCTAGGCTTAAGGCAGGGGCACAAGTGCGGGCTAGGATCAAGGCAGGGGGCACAAGTGCGGGCTAGGCTTAAGGCCTGGGCACAAGTGCGGGCTAGGCTTAAGGCCTGGGCACAAGTGCAGTGCTGGCTAGGATCAAGGCAGGGGCCACAAGTGCCAGCTAGGCTTAAGGCATGGGCACAAGTGCCAGCCAGGCTTAAGGCCTGGGCACAAGTGCGGGCTAGGCTTAAGGCCTGGGCACAAGTGCGGGCTAGGCTTAAGGCCTGGGCACAAGTGCGGGCTAAGCTTAAGGCCGGGGCACAAGTGCGGGCTAGGCTTAAGGCCGGGGCACAAGTGCGGGCTAGGCTTAAGGCCTGGGCACAAGTGCGGGCTAGGCTTACGGCCTGGGCACAAGTGCGGGCTAGGCTTTAGGCCTTGGCACAAGTGCGGGCTAGGTTTAAGGCCTGGGCACAAGTGCGGGCTAGGCTTAAGGCCTGGGCACAAGTGCGGGCTAGGCTTAAGGCCTGGGCAAAAGTGCGGGCTAGGCTTAAGGCCTGGGCACAAGTGCGGGCTAGGCTTAAGGCCTGGGCACAAGTGCGGGCTAGGCTTAAGGCAGGGGCACAAGTGCGGGCTAGGCTTAAGGCTGGGGCACAAGTGCGGGCTAGGCTTAAGGCAGGGGCACAAGTGCGGGCTAGGATTAAGGCAGGGGCACAAGTGCGGGCTCGGCTTAAGGCAGGGGCACAAGTGCGGGTTTGGCTTAAGGCAAGGGCACTAGTGCGGGCTCGGCTTAAGGCCGGGGCACAAGTGCGGGCTAGGCTTAAGGCCTGGGCACAAATGCGGGCTAGGCTTAAGGCCTGGGCACAAATGCGTGCTAGGCTTAAGGCCGGGGCACAAGTGCGGGCTAGGCTTAAGGCCTGGGCACAAATGCGTGCTAGGCTTAAGGCCTGGGCACAAGTGCGGGCTAGGCTTAAGGCCTGGGCACAAGTGCGGGCTAGGCTTAAAGCCTGGGCACAAGTGCGGGCTAGGCTTAAGGCCTGGGCACAAGTGCGGGCTAGGCTTAAGGCAGGGGCACAAGTGCAGGCTAGGATCAAGGCAGGGGGCACAAGTGCGGGCTAGGCTTAAGGCCTGGGCACAAGTGCGGGCTAGGCTTAAGGCCTGGGCACAAGTGCAGTACTGGCTAGGATCAAGGCAGGGGCCACAAGTGCCAGCTAGGCTTAAGGCATGGGCACAAGTGCCAGCCAGGCTTAAGGCCTGGGCACAAGTGCGGGCTAGGCTTAAGGCCTGGGCACAAGTGCGGGCTAGGCTTAAGGCCTGGGCACAAGTGCGGGTTAGGCTTAAGGCCTGGGCACAAGTGCGGGCTAGGCTTAAGGCCTGGGCACAAGTGCGGGCAAGGCTTAAGGCCTGGGCACAATTGCGGGCTAGGCTTAAGGCCTGGGCACAAGTGCAGGCTAGGCTTAAGGCCTGGGCACAAGTGCAGGCTAGGCTTAAGGCCTGGGCACAAGTGCAGTGCTGGCTAGGATCAAGGCAGGGGCCACAAGTGCCGGCTAGGCTTAAGGCATGGGCACAAGTGCTGGCTAGGATCAAGGCAGGAGGCACAAGTGCGGGCTAGGCTTAAGGCCTGGGCACAAGTGCGGGTGAGGCTTAAGGCCTGGGCACAAGTGCGGGCTAGGCTTAAGGCCTGGGCACAAGTGCGGGCTAAGCTTAAGGCCGGGGCACAAGTGCGGGCTAGGCTTAAGGCCGGAGCACAAGTGCGGGCTAGGCTTAAGGCCTGGGCACAAGTGCGGGCTAGGCTTAAGGCCTGGGCACAAGTGCGGGTTAGGCTTAAGGCCTGGGCACAAGTGCGGGCTAGGCTTAAGGCCTGGGCACAAGTGCGGGCTAGGCTTAAGGCCTGGGCACAAGTGCAGGCTAGGCGTCAGGCCTGGGCACAAGTGCAGGCTAGGCTTAAGGCCTGGGCACAAGTGCAGTGCTGGCTAGGATCAAGGCAGGGGCCACAAGTGCCGGCTAGGCTTAAGGCATGGGCACAAGTGCCAGCCAGGCTTAAGGCCTAGGCACAAGTGCGGGCTAGGCTTAAGGCCTGGGCACAAGTGCGGGCTAGGCTTAAGGCCTGGGCACAAGTGCGGGCTAGGCTTAAGGCCTGGGCACAAGTGCGGGCTAGGCTTAAGGCCTGGGCACAAGTGCGGGCTAGGCTTAAGGCCTGGGCACAAGTGCAGGCTAGGCTTAAGGCCTGGGCACAAGTGCGGGCTAGGCTTAAGGCCTGGGCACAAGTGCGGGCTAGGCTTAACGCCTGGGCACAAGTGCGGGCTAGGCTTAAGGCCTGGGCACAAGTGCGGGCTAGGCTTAAGGCCTGGGCACAAGTGCGGGCTAGGCTTAAGGCCTGGGCACAAGTGCGGGCTAGGCTTAAGGCCTGGGCACAAGTGCGGGCTAGGCTTAAGGCCTGGGCACAAGTGCGGGCTAGGCTTAAGGCCTGGGCACAAGTGCGGGCTAGGCTTAAGGCCTGGGCACAAGTGCGGGCTAGGCTTAAGGCCTGGGCACAAGTGCAGGCTAGGCTTAAGGCCTGGGCACAAGTGCGGGCTAGGCTTAAGGCAGGGGCACAAGTGCGGGCTAGGTTTAAGGCCTGGGCACAAGTGCGGGCTAGGCTTAAGGCCTGGGCACAAGTGCGGGCTAGGATCAAGGCAGGGGGCACAAGTGCGGGCTAGGATCAAGGCAGGGGGCACAAGTGCGGGCTAGGCTTAACGCTGGGCACAAGTGCAGGCTAGGCTTAAGGCCTGGGCACAAGTGCAGGCTAGGCTTAAGGCCTGGGCACAAGTGCAGTGCTGGCTAGGATCAAGGCAAAGGCCACAAGTGCCAGCTAGGCTTAAGGCATGGGCACAAGTGTGGGCTAGGCTTAAGGCCTAGGCACAAGTGCGGGCTAGGATTAAGGCCTGGGCACAAGTGCGGGCTAGGCTTAAGGCCTGGGCACAAGTGCGGGCTAGGCTTAAGGCCTGGGCACAAGTGCGGGCTAGGCTTAAGGCCGGGGCACAAGTGCGGGCTAGGCTTAAGGCCGGGGCACAAGTGCGGGCTAGGCTTAAGGCCTGGGCACAAGTGCGGGCTAGGCTTAAGGCCTGGGCACAAGTGCGGGCTAGGATCAAGGCAGGGGGCACAAGTGCGGGCTAGGATCAAGGCAGGGGGCACAAGTGCGGGCTAGGCTTAACGCCTGGGCACAAGTGCAGGCTAGGCTTAAGGCCTGGGCACAAGTGCAGGCTAGGCTTAAGGCCTGGGCACAAGTGCAGTGCTGGCTAGGATCAAGGCAAAGGCCACAAGTGCCAGCTAGGCTTAAGGCATGGGCACAAGTGTGGGCTAGGCTTAAGGCCTAGGCACAAGTGCGGGCTAGGCTTAAGGCCTGGGCACAAGTGCGGGCAAGGCTTAAGGCCTGGGCACAATTGCGGGCTAGGCTTAAGGCCTGGGCACAAGTGCAGGCTAGGCTTAAGGCCTGGGCACAAGTGCAGGCTAGGCTTAAGGCCTGGGCACACGTGAAGTGCTGGCTAGGATCAAGGCAGGGGCCACAAGTGCCGGCTAGGCTTAAGGCATGGGCACAAGTGCTGGCTAGGATCAAGGCAGGAGGCACAAGTGCGGGCTAGGCTTAAGGCCTGGGCACAAGTGCGGGTGAGGCTTAAGGCCTGGGCACAAGTGCGGGCTAGGCTTAAGGCCTGGGCACAAGTGCGGGCTAAGCTTAAGGCCGGGGCACAAGTGCGGGCTAGGCTTAAGGCCGGAGCACAAGTGCGGGCTAGGCTTAAGGCCTGGGCACAAGTGCGGGCTAGGCTTAAGGCCTGGGCACAAGTGCGGGCTAGGCTTAAGGCCTGGGCACAAGTGCGGGTTAGGCTTAAGGCCTGGGCACAAGTGCGGGCTAGGCTTAAGGCCTGGGCACAAGTGCGGGCTAGGCTTAAGGCCTGGGCACAAGTGCGGGCTAGGCTTAAGGCCTGGGCACAAGTGCAGGCTAGGCTTCAGGCCTGGGCACAAGTGCAGGCTAGGCTTAAGGCCTGGGCACAAGTGCAGTGCTGGCTAGGATCAAGGCAGGGGCCACAAGTGCCGGCTAGGCTTAAGGCATGGGCACAAGTGCCAGCCAGGCTTAAGGCCTGGGCACAAGTGCGGGCTAGGCTTAACGCCTTGGCACAAGTGCGGGCTAGGCTTAAGGCCTGGGCACAAGTGTGGGCTAGGCTTAAGGCCTGGGCACAAGTGCGGGCTAGGCTTAAGGCCTGGGCACAAGTGCGGGCTAGGCTTAAGGCCTGGGCACAAGTGCGGGCTAGGCTTAAGGCCTGGGCACAAGTGCGGCTAGGCTTAAGGCCTGGGCACAAGTGCGGGCTAGGCTTAAGGCCTGGGCACAAGTGCGGGCTAGGCTTAAGGCCTGGGCACAAGTGCGGGCTAGGCTTAAGGCCTGGGCACAAGTGCAGGCTAGGCTTAAGGCCTGGGCACAAGTGCGGGCTAGGCTTAAGGCAGGGGCACAAGTGCGGGCTAGGTTTAAGGCCTGGGCACAAGTGCGGGCTAGGCTTAAGGCCTGGGCACAAGTGCGGGCTAGGATCAAGGCAGGGGGCACAAGTGCGGGCTAGGATCAAGGCAGGGGGCACAAGTGCGGGCTAGGCTTAACGCCTGGGCACAAGTGCAGGCTAGGCTTAAGGCCTGGGCACAAGTGCAGGCTAGGCTTAAGGCCTGGGCACAAGTGCAGTGCTGGCTAGGATCAAGGCAAAGGCCACAAGTGCCAGCTAGGCTTAAGGCATGGGCACAAGTGTGGGCTAGGCTTAAGGCCTAGGCACAAGTGCGGGCTAGGCTTAAGGCCTGGGCACAAGTGCGGGCAAGGCTTAAGGCCTGGGCACAATTGCGGGCTAGGCTTAAGGCCTGGGCACAAGTGCAGGCTAGGCTTAAGGCCTGGGCACAAGTGCAGGCTAGGCTTAAGGCCTGGGCACAAGTGCAGTGCTGGCTAGGATCAAGGCAGGGGCCACAAGTGCCGGCTAGGCTTAAGGCATGGGCACAAGTGCTGGCTAGGATCAAGGCAGGAGGCACAAGTGCGGGCTAGGCTTAAGGCCTGGGCACAAGTGCGGGTGAGGCTTAAGGCCTGGGCACAAGTGCGGGCTAGGCTTAAGGCCTGGGCACAAGTGCGGGCTAAGCTTAAGGCCGGGGCACAAGTGCGGGCTAGGCTTAAGGCCGGAGCACAAGTGCGGGCTAGGCTTAAGGCCTGGGCACAAGTGCGGGCTAGGCTTAAGGCCTGGGCACAAGTGCGGGCTAGGCTTAAGGCCTGGGCACAAGTGCGGGTTAGGCTTAAGGCCTGGGCACAAGTGCGGGCTAGGCTTAAGGCCTGGGCACAAGTGCGGGCTAGGCTTAAGGCCTGGGCACAAGTGCGGGCTAGGCTTAAGGCCTGGGCACAAGTGCAGGCTAGGCTTAAGGCCTGGGCACAAGTGCGGGCAAGGCTTAAGGCCTGGGCACAATTGCGGGCTAGGCTTAAGGCCTGGGCACAAGTGCAGGCTAGGCTTAAGGCCTGGGCACAAGTGCAGGCTAGGCTTAAGGCCTGGGCACAAGTGCAGTGCTGGCTAGGATCAAGGCAGGGGCCACAAGTGTCGGCTAGGCTTAAGGCCTGGGCACAAGTGCGGCTAGGCTTAAGGCCTGGGCACAAGTGCGGGCTAGGCTTAAGGCCTGGGCACAAGTGCGGGCTAGGCTTAAGGCCTGGGCACAAGTGCGGGCTAGGCTTAAGGCCTGGGCACAAGTGCAGGCTAGGCTTAAGGCCTGGGCACAAGTGCGGGCTAGGCTTAAGGCAGGGGCACAAGTGCGGGCTAGGTTTAAGGCCTGGGCACAAGTGCGGGCTAGGCTTAAGGCCTGGGCACAAGTGCGGGCTAGGATCAAGGCAGGGGGCACAAGTGCGGGCTAGGATCAAGGCAGGGGGCACAAGTGCGGGCTAGGCTTAACGCCTGGGCACAAGTGCAGGCTAGGCTTAAGGCCTGGGCACAAGTGCAGGCTAGGCTTAAGGCCTGGGCACAAGTGCAGTGCTGGCTAGGATCAAGGCAAAGGCCACAAGTGCCAGCTAGGCTTAAGGCATGGGCACAAGTGTGGGCTAGGCTTAAGGCCTAGGCACAAGTGCGGGCTAGGCTTACGGCCTGGGCACAAGTGCGGGCAAGGCTTAAGGCCTGGGCACAATTGCGGGCTAGGCTTAAGGCCTGGGCACAAGTGCAGGCTAGGCTTAAGGCCTGGGCACAAGTGCAGGCTAGGCTTAAGGCCTGGGCACAAGTGCAGTGCTGGCTAGGATCAAGGCAGGGGCCACAAGTGCCGGCTAGGCTTAAGGCATGGGCACAAGTGCTGGCTAGGATCAAGGCAGGAGGCACAAGTGCGGGCTAGGCTTAAGGCCTGGGCACAAGTGCGGGTGAGGCTTAAGGCCTGGGCACAAGTGCGGGCTAGGCTTAAGGCCTGGGCACAAGTGCGGGCTAAGCTTAAGGCCGGGGCACAAGTGCGGGCTAGGCTTAAGGCCGGAGCACAAGTGCGGGCTAGGCTTAAGGCCTGGGCACAAGTGCGGGCTAGGCTTAAGGCCTGGGCACAAGTGCGGGCTAGGCTTAAGGCCTGGGCACAAGTGCGGGTTAGGCTTAAGGCCTGGGCACAAGTGCGGGCTAGGCTTAAGGCCTGGGCACAAGTGCGGGCTAGGCTTAAGGCCTGGGCACAAGTGCGGGCTAGGCTCAAGGCCTGGGCACAAGTGCAGGCTAGGCTTCAGGCCTGGGCACAAGTGCAGGCTAGGCTTAAGGCCTGGGCACAAGTGCAGTGCTGGCTAGGATCAAGGCAGGGGCCACAAGTGCCGGCTAGGCTTAAGGCATGGGCACAAGTGCCAGCCAGGCTTAAGGCCTAGGCACAAGTGCGGGCTAGGCTTAAGGCCTGGGCACAAGTGCGGGCTAGGCTTAAGGCCTGGGCACAAGTGCGGGCTAGGCTTAAGGCCTGGGCACAAGTGCGGGCTAGGCTTAAGGCCTGGGCACAAGTGCGGGCTAGGCTTAAGGCCTGGGCACAAGTGCGGGCTAGGCTTAAGGCCTGGGCACAAGTGTGGGCTAGGCTTAAGGCCTGGGCACAAGTGCGGGCTAGGCTTAACGCCTGGGCACAAGTGCGGGCTAGGCTTAAGGCCTGGGCACAAGTGCGGGCTAGGCTTAAGGCCTGGGCACAAGTGCGGGCTAGGCTTAAGGCCTGGGTACAAGTGCGGGCTAGGCTTAAGGCCTGGGCACAAGTGCGGGCTAGGCTTAAGGCCTGGGCACAAGTGCGGGCTAAGCTTAAGGCCTGGGCACAAGTGCGTGCTAGGCTCAAGGCCTGGGCACAAGTGCGGGCTAGGCTTAAGGCAGGGGCACAAGTGCGGGCTAGGCTTAAGGCAGGGGCACAAGTGCGGGCTAGGATTAAGGCAGGGGCACAAGTGCGGGCTCGGCTTAAGGCAGGGGCACAAGTGCGGGTTCGGCTTAAGGCAGGGGCACTGGTGCTGGCTCGGCTTAAGGCCGGGGCACAAGTGCGGGCTCGGCTTAAGGCCGGGGCACAAGTGCGGGCTCGGCTTAAGGCCGGGGCACAAGTGCGGGCTCGGCTTAAGGCCGGGGCACAAGTGTGGGCTCGGCTTAAGGCCGGGGCACAAGTGCGGGCTCGGCTTAAGGCCGGGGCACAAGTGCGGGCTAGGCTTAAGGCCGGGGCACAAGTGCGGGCTAGGCTTAAGGCCGGGGCACAAGTGCGGGCTAGGCTTAAGGCCGGGGCACAAGTGCGGGCTAGGCTTAAGGCCGGTGCACAAGTGCGGGCTAGGCTTAAGGCCTGGGCACAAGTGCGGGCTAAGCTTAAGGCCGGGGCACAAGTGCGGGCTAAGCTTAAGGCCGGGGCACAAGTGCGGGCTAGGCTTAAGGCCGGGGCACAAGTGCGGGCTAGGCTTAAGGCCTGGGCACAAGTGCGTGCTAGGCTTAAGGCCTGGGCACAAGTGCGGGCTAGGCTTAAGGCCTGGGCACAAGTGCGGGCTAGGCTTAAAGCCTGGGCACAAGTGCGGGCTAGGCTTAAGGCCTGGGCACAAGTGCGGGCTAGGCTTAAGGCAGGGGCACAAGTGCGGGCTAGGATCAAGGCAGGGGGCACAAGTGCGGGCTAGGCTTAAGGCCTGGGCACAAGTGCGGGCTAGGCTTAAGGCCTGGGCACAAGTGCAGTGCTGGCTAGGATCAAGGCAGGGGCCACAAGTGCCAGCTAGGCTTAAGGCATGGGCACAAGTGCCAGCCAGGCTTAAGGCCTGGGCACAAGTGCGGGCTAGGCTTAAGGCCTGGGCACAAGTGCGGGCTAGGCTTAAGGCCTGGGCACAAGTGCGGGCTAAGCTTAAGGCCGGGGCACAAGTGCGGGCTAGGCTTAAGGCCGGGGCACAAGTGCGGGCTAGGCTTAAGGCCTGGGCACAAGTGCGGGCTAGGCTTACGGCCTGGGCACAAGTGCGGGCTAGGCTTTAGGCCTTGGCACAAGTGCGGGCTAGGCTTAAGGCCTGGGCACAAGTGCGGGCTAGGCTTAAGGCCTGGGCACAAGTGCGGGCTAGGCTTAAGGCCTGGGCAAAAGTGCGGGCTAGGCTTAAGGCCTGGGCACAAGTGCGGGCTAGGCTTAAGGCCTGGGCACAAGTGCGGGCTAGGCTTAAGGCCTGGGCACAAGTGCGGGCTAGGCTTAAGGCAGGGGCACAAGTGCGGGCTAGGCTTAAGGCTGGGGCACAAGTGCGGGCTAGGCTTAAGGCAGGGGCACAAGTGCGGGCTAGGATTAAGGCAGGGGCACAAGTGCGGGCTCGGCTTAAGGCAGGGGCACAAGTGCGGGTTTGGCTTAAGGCAAGGGCACTAGTGCGGGCTCGGCTTAAGGCCGGGGCACAAGTGCGGGCTCGGCTTAAGGCCGGGGCACAAGTGCGGGCTAGGCTTAAGGCCGGGGCACAAGTGCGGGCTCGGCTTAAGGCCGGGGCACAAGTGCGGGCTAAGCTTAAGGCCGGGGCACAAGTGTGGGCTCGGCTTAAGGCCGGGGCACAAGTGCGGGCTCGGCTTAAGGCCGTGGCACAAGTGCGGGCTAGGCTTAAGGCCGGGGCACAAGTGCGGGCTAGGCTTAAGGCCAGGGCACAAGTGCGGGCTAGGCTTAAGGCCGGGGCACAAGTGCGGGCTAGGCTTAAGGCCTGGGCACAAGTGCGGGCTAAGCTTAAGGCCGGGGCACAAGTGCGGGCTAAGCTTAAGGCCGGGGCACAAGTGCGGGCTAGGCTTAAGGCCGGGGCACAAGTGCGGGCTAGGCTTAAGGCCTGGGCACAAATGCGTGCTAGGCTTAAGGCCTGGGCACAAGTGCGGGCTAGGCTTAAGGCCTGGGCACAAGTGCGGGCTAGGCTTAAAGCCTGGGCACAAGTGTGGGCTAGGCTTAAGGCCTGGGCACAAGTGCGGGCTAGGCTTAAGGCAGGGGCACAAGTGCGGGCTAGGATCAAGGCAGGGGGCACAAGTGCGGGCTAGGCTTAAGGCCTGGGCACAAGTGCGGGCTAGGCTTAAGGCCTGGGCACAAGTGCAGTGCTGGCTAGGATCAAGGCAGGGGCCACAAGTGCCAGCTAGGCTTAAGGCATGGGCACAAGTGCCAGCCAGGCTTAAGGCCTGGGCACAAGTGCGGGCTAGGCTTAAGGCCTGGGCACAAGTGCGGGCTAGGCTTAAGGCCTGGGCACAAGTGCGGGTTAGGCTTAAGGCCTGGGCACAAGTGCGGGCTAGGCTTAAGGCCTGGGCACAAGTGCGGGCAAGGCTTAAGGCCTGGGCACAATTGCGGGCTAGGCTTAAGGCCTGGGCACAAGTGCAGGCTAGGCTTAAGGCCTGGGCACAAGTGCAGGCTAGGCTTAAGGCCTGGGCACAAGTGCAGTGCTGGCTAGGATCAAGGCAGGGGCCACAAGTGCCGGCTAGGCTTAAGGCATGGGCACAAGTGCTGGCTAGGATCAAGGCAGGAGGCACAAGTGCGGGCTAGGCTTAAGGCCTGGGCACAAGTGCGGGTGAGGCTTAAGGCCTGGGCACAAGTGCGGGCTAGGCTTAAGGCCTGGGCACAAGTGCGGGCTAAGCTTAAGGCCGGGGCACAAGTGCGGGCTAGGCTTAAGGCCGGAGCACAAGTGCGGGCTAGGCTTAAGGCCTGGGCACAAGTGCGGGCTAGGCTTAAGGCCTGGGCACAAGTGCGGGTTAGGCTTAAGGCCTGGGCACAAGTGCGGGCTAGGCTTAAGGCCTGGGCACAAGTGCGGGCTAGGCTTAAGGCCTGGGCACAAGTGCAGGCTAGGCTTCAGGCCTGGGCACAAGTGCAGGCTAGGCTTAAGGCCTGGGCACAAGTGCAGTGCTGGCTAGGATCAAGGCAGGGGCCACAAGTGCCGGCTAGGCTTAAGGCATGGGCACAAGTGCCAGCCAGGCTTAAGGCCTAGGCACAAGTGCGGGCTAGGCTTAAGGCCTGGGCACAAGTGCGGGCTAGGCTTAAGGCCTGGGCACAAGTGCGGGCTAGGCTTAAGGCCTGGGCACAAGTGCGGGCTAGGCTTAAGGCCTGGGCACAAGTGCGGGCTAGGCTTAAGGCCTGGGCACAAGTGCGGGCTAGGCTTAAGGCCTGGGCACAAGTGCGGGCTAGGCTTAAGGCCTGGGCACAAGTGCGGGCTAGGCTTAACGCCTGGGCACAAGTGCGGGCTAGGCTTAAGGCCTGGGCACAAGTGCGGGCTAGGCTTAAGGCCTGGGCACAAGTGCGGGCTAGGCTTAAGGCCTGGGCACAAGTGCGGGCTAGGCTTAAGGCCTGGGCACAAGTGCGGGCTAGGCTTAAGGCCTGGGCACAAGTGCGGGCTAGGCTTAAGGCCTGGGCACAAGTGCGGGCTAGGCTTAAGGCCTGGGCACAAGTGCGGGCTAGGCTTAAGGCCTGGGCACAAGTGCGGGCTAGGCTTAAGGCCTGGGCACAAGTGCAGGCTAGGCTTAAGGCCTGGGCACAAGTGCGGGCTAGGCTTAAGGCAGGGGCACAAGTGCGGGCTAGGTTTAAGGCCTGGGCACAAGTGCGGGCTAGGCTTAAGGCCTGGGCACAAGTGCGGGCTAGGATCAAGGCAGGGGGCACAAGTGCGGGCTAGGATCAAGGCAGGGGGCACAAGTGCGGGCTAGGCTTAACGCTGGGCACAAGTGCAGGCTAGGCTTAAGGCCTGGGCACAAGTGCAGGCTAGGCTTAAGGCCTGGGCACAAGTGCAGTGCTGGCTAGGATCAAGGCAAAGGCCACAAGTGCCAGCTAGGCTTAAGGCATGGGCACAAGTGTGGGCTAGGCTTAAGGCCTAGGCACAAGTGCGGGCTAGGATTAAGGCCTGGGCACAAGTGCGGGCTAGGCTTAAGGCCTGTGCACAAGTGCGGGCTAGGCTTAAGGCCTGGGCACAAGTGCGGGCTAGGCTTAAGGCCGGGGCACAAGTGCGGGCTAGGCTTAAGGCCGGGGCACAAGTGCGGGCTAGGCTTAAGGCCTGGGCACAAGTGCGGGCTAGGCTTAAGGCCTGGGCACAAGTGCGGGCTAGGATCAAGGCAGGGGGCACAAGTGCGGGCTAGGATCAAGGCAGGGGGCACAAGTGCGGGCTAGGCTTAACGCCTGGGCACAAGTGCAGGCTAGGCTTAAGGCCTGGGCACAAGTGCAGGCTAGGCTTAAGGCCTGGGCACAAGTGCAGTGCTGGCTAGGATCAAGGCAAAGGCCACAAGTGCCAGCTAGGCTTAAGGCATGGGCACAAGTGTGGGCTAGGCTTAAGGCCTAGGCACAAGTGCGGGCTAGGCTTAAGGCCTGGGTACAAGTGCGGGCAAGGCTTAAGGCCTGGGCACAATTGCGGGCTAGGCTTAAGGCCTGGGCACAAGTGCAGGCTAGGCTTAAGGCCTGGGCACAAGTGCAGGCTAGGCTTAAGGCCTGGGCACAAGTGCAGTGCTGGCTAGGATCAAGGCAGGGGCCACAAGTGCCGGCTAGGCTTAAGGCATGGGCACAAGTGCTGGCTAGGATCAAGGCAGGAGGCACAAGTGCGGGCTAGGCTTAAGGCCTGGGCACAAGTGCGGGTGAGGCTTAAGGCCTGGGCACAAGTGCGGGCTAGGCTTAAGGCCTGGGCACAAGTGCGGGCTAAGCTTAAGGCCGGGGCACAAGTGCGGGCTAGGCTTAAGGCCTGGGCACAAGTGCGGGCTAGGCTTAAGGCCTGGGCACAAGTGCGGGCTAGGCTCAAGGCCTGGGCACAAGTGCAGGCTAGGCTTCAGGCCTGGGCACAAGTGCAGGCTAGGCTTAAGGCCTGGGCACAAGTGCGGGTGAGGCTTAAGGCCTGGGCACAAGTGCGGGCTAGGCTTAAGGCCTGGGCACAAGTGCGGGCTAAGCTTAAGGCCGGGGCACAAGTGCGGGCTAGGCTTAAGGCCGGAGCACAAGTGCGGGCTAGGCTTAAGGCCTGGGCACAAGTGCGGGCTAGGCTTAAGGCCTGGGCACAAGTGCGGGCTAGGCTTAAGGCCTGGGCACAAGTGCGGGTTAGGCTTAAGGCCTGGGCACAAGTGCGGGCTAGGCTTAAGGCCTGGGCACAAGTGCGGGCTAGGCTTAAGGCCTGGGCACAAGTGCGGGCTAGGCTCAAGGCCTGGGCACAAGTGCAGGCTAGGCTTCAGGCCTGGGCACAAGTGCAGGCTAGGCTTAAGGCCTGGGCACAAGTGCAGTGCTGGCTAGGATCAAGGCAGGGGCCACAAGTGCCGGCTAGGCTTAAGGCATGGGCACAAGTGCCAGCCAGGCTTAAGGCCTAGGCACAAGTGCGGGCTAGGCTTAAGGCCTGGGCACAAGTGCGGGCTAGGCTTAAGGCCTGGGCACAAGTGCGGGCTAGGCTTAAGGCCTGGGCACAAGTGCGGGCTAGGCTTAAGGCCTGGGCACAAGTGCGGGCTAGGCTTAAGGCCTGGGCACAAGTGCGGGCTAGGCTTAAGGCCTGGGCACAAGTGCGGGCTAGGCTTAAGGCCTGGGCACAAGTGCGGGCTAGGCTTAACGCCTGGGCACAAGTGCGGGCTAGGCTTAAGGCCTGGGCACAAGTGCGGGCTAGGCTTAAGGCCTGGGCACAAGTGCGGGCTAGGCTTAAGGCCTGGGTACAAGTGCGGGCTAGGCTTAAGGCCTGGGCCCAAGTGCGGGCTAGGCTTAAGGCCTGGGCACAAGTGCGGGCTAAGCTTAAGGCCTGGGCACAAGTGCGTGCTAGGCTCAAGGCCTGGGCACAAGTGCGGGCTAGGCTTAAGGCAGGGGCACAAGTGCGGGCTAGGCTTAAGGCAGGGGCACAAGTGCGGGCTAGGATTAAGGCAGGGGCACAAGTGCGGGCTCGGCTTAAGGCAGGGGCACAAGTGCGGGTTCGGCTTAAGGCAGGGGCACTGGTGCTGGCTCGGCTTAAGGCCGGGGCACAAGTGCGGGCTCGGCTTAAGGCCGGGGCACAAGTGCGGGCTCGGCTTAAGGCCGGGGCACAAGTGCGGGCTCGGCTTAAGGCCGGGGCACAAGTGTGGGCTCGGCTTAAGGCCGGGGCACAAGTGCGGGCTCGGCTTAAGGCCGGGGCACAAGTGCGGGCTAGGCTTAAGGCCGGGGCACAAGTGCGGGCTAGGCTTAAGGCCGGGGCACAAGTGCGGGCTAGGCTTAAGGCCGGGGCACAAGTGCGGGCTAGGCTTAAGGCCGGTGCACAAGTGCGGGCTAGGCTTAAGGCCTGGGCACAAGTGCGGGCTAAGCTTAAGGCCGGGGCACAAGTGCGGGCTAAGCTTAAGGCCGGGGCACAAGTGCGGGCTAGGCTTAAGGCCGGGGCACAAGTGCGGGCTAGGCTTAAGGCCTGGGCACAAGTGCGTGCTAGGCTTAAGGCCTGGGCACAAGTGCGGGCTAGGCTTAAGGCCTGGGCACAAGTGCGGGCTAGGCTTAAAGCCTGGGCACAAGTGCGGGCTAGGCTTAAGGCCTGGGCACAAGTGCGGGCTAGGCTTAAGGCAGGGGCACAAGTGCGGGCTAGGATCAAGGCAGGGGGCACAAGTGCGGGCTAGGCTTAAGGCCTGGGCACAAGTGCGGGCTAGGCTTAAGGCCTGGGCACAAGTGCAGTGCTGGCTAGGATCAAGGCAGGGGCCACAAGTGCCAGCTAGGCTTAAGGCATGGGCACAAGTGCCAGCCAGGCTTAAGGCC
Source organism: Ranitomeya imitator (assembly GCF_032444005.1). NCBI lineage: Eukaryota > Metazoa > Chordata > Amphibia > Anura > Dendrobatidae > Ranitomeya > Ranitomeya imitator. The sequence goes on from NW_027194145.1 coordinate 355,475, forward strand.
TGGGCACAAGTGTGGGCTAGGCTTAAGGCCTGGGCACAAGTGCGGGCTAGGCTTAAGGCCTGGGCACAAGTGCGGGCTAAGCTTAAGGCCGGGGCACAAGTGCGGGCTAGGCTTAAGGCCGGGGCACAAGTGCGGGCTAGGCTTAAGGCCTGGGCACAAGTGCGGGCTAGGCTTACGGCCTGGGCACAAGTGCGGGCTAGGCTTTAGGCCTTGGCACAAGTGCGGGCTAGGCTTAAGGCCTGGGCACAAGTGCGGGCTAGGCTTAAGGCCTGGGCACAAGTGCGGGCTAGGCTTAAGGCCTGGGCAAAAGTGCGGGCTAGGCTTAAGGCCTGGGCACAAGTGCGGGCTAGGCTTAAGGCCTGGGCACAAGTGCGGGCTAGGCTTAAGGCCTGGGCACAAGTGCGGGCTAGGCTTAAGGCAGGGGCACAAGTGCGGGCTAGGCTTAAGGCTGGGGCACAAGTGCGGGCTAGGCTTAAGGCAGGGGCACAAGTGCGGGCTAGGATTAAGGCAGGGGCACAAGTGCGGGCTCGGCTTAAGGCAGGGGCACAAGTGCGGGTTTGGCTTAAGGCAAGGGCACTAGTGCGGGCTCGGCTTAAGGCCGGGGCACAAGTGCGGGCTCGGCTTAAGGCCGGGGCACAAGTGCGGGCTAGGCTTAAGGCCGGGGCACAAGTGCGGGCTCGGCTTAAGGCCGGGGCACAAGTGCGGGCTAAGCTTAAGGCCGGGGCACAAGTGTGGGCTCGGCTTAAGGCCGGGGCACAAGTGCGGGCTCGGCTTAAGGCCGTGGCACAAGTGCGGGCTAGGCTTAAGGCCGGGGCACAAGTGCGGGCTAGGCTTAAGGCCAGGGCACAAGTGCGGGCTAGGCTTAAGGCCGGGGCACAAGTGCGGGCTAGGCTTAAGGCCTGGGCACAAGTGCGGGCTAAGCTTAAGGCCGGGGCACAAGTGCGGGCTAAGCTTAAGGCCGGGGCACAAGTGCGGGCTAGGCTTAAGGCCGGGGCACAAGTGCGGGCTAGGCTTAAGGCCTGGGCACAAATGCGTGCTAGGCTTAAGGCCTGGGCACAAGTGCGGGCTAGGCTTAAGGCCTGGGCACAAGTGCGGGCTAGGCTTAAGGCCTGGGCACAAGTGCGGGCTAGGCTTACGGCCTGGGCACAAGTGCGGGCTAGGCGTTAGGCCTTGGCACAAGTGCGGGCTAGGCTTAAGGCCTGGGCACAAGTGCGGGCTAGGCTTAAGGCCTGGGCACAAGTGCGGGCTAGGCTTAAGGCCTGGGCAAAAGTGCGGGCTAGGCTTAAGGCCTGGGCACAAGTGCGGGCTAGGCTTAAGGCCTGGGCACAAGTGCGGGCTAGGCTTAAGGCCTGGGCACAAGTGCGGGCTAGGCTTAAGGCAGGGGCACAAGTGCGGGCTAGGCTTAAGGCTGGGGCACAAGTGCGGGCTAGGCTTAAGGCAGGGGCACAAGTGCGGGCTAGGATTAAGGCAGGGGCACAAGTGCGGGCTCGGCTTAAGGCAGGGGCACAAGTGCGGGTTTGGCTTAAGGCAAGGGCACTAGTGCGGGCTCGGCTTAAGGCCGGGGCACAAGTGCGGGCTCGGCTTAAGGCCGGGGCACAAGTGCGGGCTAGGCTTAAGGCCGGGGCACAAGTGCGGGCTCGGCTTAAGGCCGGGGCACAAGTGCGGGCTAAGCTTAAGGCCGGGGCACAAGTGTGGGCTCGGCTTAAGGCCGGGGCACAAGTGCGGGCTCGGCTTAAGGCCGTGGCACAAGTGCGGGCTAGGCTTAAGGCCGGGGCACAAGTGCGGGCTAGGCTTAAGGCCAGGGCACAAGTGCGGGCTAGGCTTAAGGCCGGGGCACAAGTGCGGGCTAGGCTTAAGGCCTGGGCACAAGTGCGGGCTAAGCTTAAGGCCGGGGCACAAGTGCGGGCTAAGCTTAAGGCCGGGGCACAAGTGCGGGCTAGGCTTAAGGCCGGGGCACAAGTGCGGGCTAGGCTTAAGGCCTGGGCACAAATGCGTGCTAGGCTTAAGGCCTGGGCACAAGTGCGGGCTAGGCTTAAGGCCTGGGCACAAGTGCGGGCTAGGCTTAAAGCCTGGGCACAAGTGTGGGCTAGGCTTAAGGCCTGGGCACAAGTGCAGTGCTGGCTAGGATCAAGGCAGGGGCCACAAGTGCCGGCTAGGCTTAAGGCATGGGCACAAGTGCTGGCTAGGATCAAGGCAGGAGGCACAAGTGCGGGCTAGGCTTAAGGCCTGGGCACAAGTGCGGGTGAGGCTTAAGGCCTGGGCACAAGTGCGGGCTAGGCTTAAGGCCTGGGCACAAGTGCGGGCTAAGCTTAAGGCCGGGGCACAAGTGCGGGCTAGGCTTAAGGCCGGAGCACAAGTGCGGGCTAGGCTTAAGGCCTGGGCACAAGTGCGGGCTAGGCTTAAGGCCTGGGCACAAGTGCGGGTTAGGCTTAAGGCCTGGGCACAAGTGCGGGCTAGGCTTAAGGCCTGGGCACAAGTGCGGGCTAGGCTTAAGGCCTGGGCACAAGTGCAGGCTAGGCTTCAGGCCTGGGCACAAGTGCAGGCTAGGCTTAAGGCCTGGGCACAAGTGCAGTGCTGGCTAGGATCAAGGCAGGGGCCACAAGTGCCGGCTAGGCTTAAGGCATGGGCACAAGTGCCAGCCAGGCTTAAGGCCTAGGCACAAGTGCGGGCTAGGCTTAAGGCCTGGGCACAAGTGCGGGCTAGGCTTAAGGCCTGGGCACAAGTGCGGGCTAGGCTTAAGGCCTGGGCACAAGTGCGGGCTAGGCTTAAGGCCTGGGCACAAGTGCGGGCTAGGCTTAAGGCCTGGGCACAAGTGCGGGCTAGGCTTAAGGCCTGGGCACAAGTGCGGGCTAGGCTTAAGGCCTGGGCACAAGTGCGGGCTAGGCTTAACGCCTGGGCACAAGTGCGGGCTAGGCTTAAGGCCTGGGCACAAGTGCGGGCTAGGCTTAAGGCCTGGGCACAAGTGCGGGCTAGGCTTAAGGCCTGGGCACAAGTGCGGGCTAGGCTTAAGGCCTGGGCACAAGTGCGGGCTAGGCTTAAGGCCTGGGCACAAGTGCGGGCTAGGCTTAAGGCCTGGGCACAAGTGCGGGCTAGGCTTAAGGCCTGGGCACAAGTGCGGGCTAGGCTTAAGGCCTGGGCACAAGTGCGGGCTAGGCTTAAGGCCTGGGCACAAGTGCAGGCTAGGCTTAAGGCCTGGGCACAAGTGCGGGCTAGGCTTAAGGCAGGGGCACAAGTGCGGGCTAGGTTTAAGGCCTGGGCACAAGTGCGGGCTAGGCTTAAGGCCTGGGCACAAGTGCGGGCTAGGATCAAGGCAGGGGGCACAAGTGCGGGCTAGGATCAAGGCAGGGGGCACAAGTGCGGGCTAGGCTTAACGCTGGGCACAAGTGCAGGCTAGGCTTAAGGCCTGGGCACAAGTGCAGGCTAGGCTTAAGGCCTGGGCACAAGTGCAGTGCTGGCTAGGATCAAGGCAAAGGCCACAAGTGCCAGCTAGGCTTAAGGCATGGGCACAAGTGTGGGCTAGGCTTAAGGCCTAGGCACAAGTGCGGGCTAGGATTAAGGCCTGGGCACAAGTGCGGGCTAGGCTTAAGGCCTGTGCACAAGTGCGGGCTAGGCTTAAGGCCTGGGCACAAGTGCGGGCTAGGCTTAAGGCCGGGGCACAAGTGCGGGCTAGGCTTAAGGCCGGGGCACAAGTGCGGGCTAGGCTTAAGGCCTGGGCACAAGTGCGGGCTAGGCTTAAGGCCTGGGCACAAGTGCGGGCTAGGATCAAGGCAGGGGGCACAAGTGCGGGCTAGGATCAAGGCAGGGGGCACAAGTGCGGGCTAGGCTTAACGCCTGGGCACAAGTGCAGGCTAGGCTTAAGGCCTGGGCACAAGTGCAGGCTAGGCTTAAGGCCTGGGCACAAGTGCAGTGCTGGCTAGGATCAAGGCAAAGGCCACAAGTGCCAGCTAGGCTTAAGGCATGGGCACAAGTGTGGGCTAGGCTTAAGGCCTAGGCACAAGTGCGGGCTAGGCTTAAGGCCTGGGCACAAGTGCGGGCAAGGCTTAAGGCCTGGGCACAATTGCGGGCTAGGCTTAAGGCCTGGGCACAAGTGCAGGCTAGGCTTAAGGCCTGGGCACAAGTGCAGGCTAGGCTTAAGGCCTGGGCACAAGTGCAGTGCTGGCTAGGATCAAGGCAGGGGCCACAAGTGCCGGCTAGGCTTAAGGCATGGGCACAAGTGCTGGCTAGGATCAAGGCAGGAGGCACAAGTGCGGGCTAGGCTTAAGGCCTGGGCACAAGTGCGGGTGAGGCTTAAGGCCTGGGCACAAGTGCGGGCTAGGCTTAAGGCCTGGGCACAAGTGCGGGCTAAGCTTAAGGCCGGGGCACAAGTGCGGGCTAGGCTTAAGGCCGGAGCACAAGTGCGGGCTAGGCTTAAGGCCTGGGCACAAGTGCGGGCTAGGCTTAAGGCCTGGGCACAAGTGCGGGCTAGGCTTAAGGCCTGGGCACAAGTGCGGGTTAGGCTTAAGGCCTGGGCACAAGTGTGGGCTAGGCTTAAGGCCTGGGCACAAGTGCGGGCTAGGCTTAAGGCCTGGGCACAAGTGCGGGCTAGGCTTAAGGCCTGGGCACAAGTGCAGGCTAGGCTTCAGGCCTGGGCACAAGTGCAGGCTAGGCTTAAGGCCTGGGCACAAGTGCAGTGCTGGCTAGGATCAAGGCAGGGGCCACAAGTGCCGGCTAGGCTTAAGGCATGGGCACAAGTGCCAGCCAGGCTTAAGGCCTAGGCACAAGTGCGGGCTAGGCTTAAGGCCTGGGCACAAGTGTGGGCTAGGCTTAAGGCCTGGGCACAAGTGCGGGCTAGGCTTAAGGCCTGGGCACAAGTGCGGGCAAGGCTTAAGGCCTGGGCACAAGTGCGGGCTAGGCTTAAGGCCTGGGCACAAGTGCGGGCTAGGCTTAAGGCCTGGGCACAAGTGCGGGCTAGGCTTAAGGCCTGGGCACAAGTGCGGGCTAGGCTTAACGCCTGGGCACAAGTGCGGGCTAGGCTTAAGGCCTGGGCACAAGTGCGGGCTAGGCTTAAGGCCTGGGCACAAGTGCGGGCTAGGCTTAAGGCCTGGGCACAAGTGCGGGCTAGGCTTAAGGCCTGGGCACAAGTGCGGGCTAGGCTTAAGGCCTGGGCACAAGTGCGGCTAGGCTTAAGGCCTGGGCACAAGTGCGGGCTAGGCTTAAGGCCTGGGCACAAGTGCGGGCTAGGCTTAAGGCCTGGGCACAAGTGCGGGCTAGGCTTAAGGCCTGGGCACAAGTGCAGGCTAGGCTTAAGGCCTGGGCACAAGTGCGGGCTAGGCTTAAGGCAGGGGCACAAGTGCGGGCTAGGTTTAAGGCCTGGGCACAAGTGCGGGCTAGGCTTAAGGCCTGGGCACAAGTGCGGGCTAGGATCAAGGCAGGGGGCACAAGTGCGGGCTAGGATCAAGGCAGGGGGCACAAGTGCGGGCTAGGCTTAACACCTGGGCACAAGTGCAGGCTAGGCTTAAGGCCTGGGCACAAGTGCAGGCTAGGCTTAAGGCCTGGGCACAAGTGCAGTGCTGGCCAGGATCAAGGCAAAGGCCACAAGTGCCAGCTAGGCTTAAGGCATGGGCACAAGTGTGGGCTAGGCTTAAGGCCTAGGCACAAGTGCGGGCTAGGCTTAAGGCCTGGGCACAAGTGCGGGCAAGGCTTAAGGCCTGGGCACAATTGCGGGCTAGGCTTAAGGCCTGGGCACAAGTGCAGGCTAGGCTTAAGGCCTGGGCACAAGTGCAGGCTAGGCTTAAGGCCTGGGCACAAGTGCAGTGCTGGCTAGGATCAAGGCAGGGGCCACAAGTGCCGGCTAGGCTTAAGGCATGGGCACAAGTGCTGGCTAGGATCAAGGCAGGAGGCACAAGTGCGGGCTAGGCTTAAGGCCTGGGCACAAGTGCGGGTGAGGCTTAAGGCCTGGGCACAAGTGCGGGCTAGGCTTAAGGCCTGGGCACAAGTGCGGGCTAAGCTTAAGGCCGGGGCACAAGTGCGGGCTAGGCTTAAGGCCGGAGCACAAGTGCGGGCTAGGCTTAAGGCCTGGGCACAAGTGCGGGCTAGGCTTAAGGCCTGGGCACAAGTGCGGGCTAGGCTTAAGGCCTGGGCACAAGTGCGGGTTAGGCTTAAGGCCTGGGCACAAGTGCGGGCTAGGCTTAAGGCCTGGGCACAAGTGCGGGCTAGGCTTAAGGCCTGGGCACAAGTGCGGGCTAGGCTTAAGGCCTCGGCACAAGTGCAGGCTAGGCTTCAGGCCTGGGCACAAGTGCAGGCTAGGCTTAAGGCCTGGGCACAAGTGCAGTGCTGGCTAGGATCAAGGCAGGGGCCACAAGTGCCGGCTAGGCTTAAGGCATGGGCACAAGTGCCAGCCAGGCTTAAGGCCTAGGCACAAGTGCGGGCTAGGCTTAAGGCCTGGGCACAAGTGCGGGCTAGGCTTAAGGCCTGGGCACAAGTGCGGGCTAGGCTTAAGGCCTGGGCACAAGTGCGGGCTAGGCTTAAGGCCTGGGCACAAGTGCGGGATAGGCTTAAGGCCTGGGCACAAGTGCGGGCTAGGCTTAAGGCCTGGGCACAAGTGCGGGCTAGGCTTAAGGCCTGGGCACAAGTGCGGGCTAGGCTTAACGCCTGGGCACAAGTGCGGGCTAGGCTTAAGGCCTGGGCACAAGTGCGGGCTAGGCTTAAGGCCTGGGCACAAGTGCGGGCTAGGCTTAAGGCCTGGGCACAAGTGCGGGCTAGGCTTAAGGCCTGGGCACAAGTGCGGGCTAGGCTTAAGGCCTGGGCACAAGTGCGGGCTAGGCTTAAGGCCTGGGCACAAGTGCGGGCTAGGCTTAAGGCCTGGGCACAAGTGCGGGCTAGGCTTAAGGCCTGGGCACAAGTGCGGGCTAGGCTTAAGGCCTGGGCACAAGTGCAGGCTAGGCTTAAGGCCTGGGCACAAGTGCGGGCTAGGCTTAAGGCAGGGGCACAAGTGCGGGCTAGGTTTAAGGCCTGGGCACAAGTGCGGGCTAGGATTAAGGCCTGGGCACAAGTGCGGGCTAGGATCAAGGCAGGGGGCACAATTGCGGGCTAGGATCAAGGCAGGGGGCACAAGTGCGGGCTAGGCTTAACGCCTGGGCACAAGTGCAGGCTAGGCTTAAGGCCTGGGCACAAGTGCAGGCTAGGCTTAAGGCCTGGGCACAAGTGCAGTGCTGGCTAGGATCAAGGCAAAGGCCACAAGTGCCAGCTAGGCTTAAGGCATGGGCACAAGTGTGGGCTAGGCTTAAGGCCTAGGCACAAGTGCGGGCTAGGCTTAAGGCCTGGGCACAAGTGCGGGCTAGGCTTAAGGCCTGGGCACAAGTGCGGGCTAGGCTTAAGGCCTGGGCACAAGTGCGGGCTAGGCTTAAGGCCGGGGCACAAGTGCGGGCTAGGCTTAAGGCCGGGGCACAAGTGCGGGCTAGGCTTAAGGCCTGGGCACAAGTGCGGGCTAGGCTTAAGGCCTGGGCACAAGTGTGGGCTAGGATCAAGGCAGGGGGCACAAGTGCGGGCTAGGATCAAGGCAGGGGGCACAAGTGCGGGCTAGGCTTAACGCCTGGGCACAAGTGCAGGCTAGGCTTAAGGCCTGGGCACAAGTGCAGGCTAGGCTTAAGGCCTGGGCACAAGTGCAGTGCTGGCTAGGATCAAGGCAAAGGCCACAAGTGCCAGCTAGGCTTAAGGCATGGGCACAAGTGTGGGCTAGGCTTAAGGCCTAGGCACAAGTGCGGGCTAGGCTTAAGGCCTGGGCACAAGTGCGGGCTAGGCTTAAGGCCTGGGCACAAGTGCGGGCTAGGCTTAATGCCTGGGCACAAGTGCGGGCTAGGCTTAAGGCCGGGTCACAAGTGCGGGCTAGGCTTAAGGCCGGGGCACAAGTGCGGGCTAGGCTTAAGGCCTGGGCACAAGTGCGGGCTAGGCTTAAGGCCTGGGCACAAGTGCGGGCTAGGCTTAAGGCCTGGGCACAAGTGCGGGCTAGGCTTAAGGCCTGGGCACAAGTGCGGGCTAGGCTTAAGGCCTGGGCACAAGTGCGGGCTAGGCTTAAGGCCGGGGCACAAGTGCGGGCTAGGCTTAAGGCCGGGGCACAAGTGCGGGCTAGGCTTAAGGCCTGGGCACAAGTGCGGGCTAGGCTTAAGGCAGGGGCACAAGTGCGGGCTAGGTTTAAGGCCTGGGCACAAGTGCGGGCTAGGCTTAAGGCCTGGGCACAAGTGCGGGCTAGGATCAAGGCAGGGGGCACAAGTGCGGGCTAGGATCAAGGCAGGGGGCACAAGTGCGGGCTAGGCTTAACGCCTGGGCACAAGTGCAGGCTAGGCTTAAGGCCTGGGCACAAGTGCAGGCTAGGCTTAAGGCCTGGGCACAAGTGCAGTGCTGGCTAGGATCAAGGCAAAGGCCACAAGTGCCAGCTAGGCTTAAGGCATGGGCACAAGTGTGGGCTAGGCTTAAGGCCTAGGCACAAGTGCGGGCTAGGCTTACGGCCTGGGCACAAGTGCGGGCAAGGCTTAAGGCCTGGGCACAATTGCGGGCTAGGCTTAAGGCCTGGGCACAAGTGCAGGCTAGGCTTAAGGCCTGGGCACAAGTGCAGGCTAGGCTTAAGGCCTGGGCACAAGTGCAGTGCTGGCTAGGATCAAGGCAGGGGCCACAAGTGCCGGCTAGGCTTAAGGCATGGGCACAAGTGCTGGCTAGGATCAAGGCAGGAGGCACAAGTGCGGGCTAGGCTTAAGGCCTGGGCACAAGTGCGGGTGAGGCTTAAGGCCTGGGCACAAGTGCGGGCTAGGCTTAAGGCCTGGGCACAAGTGCGGGCTAAGCTTAAGGCCGGGGCACAAGTGCGGGCTAGGCTTAAGGCCGGAGCACAAGTGCGGGCTAGGCTTAAGGCCTGGGCACAAGTGCGGGCTAGGCTTAAGGCCTGGGCACAAGTGCGGGCTAGGCTTAAGGCCTGGGCACAAGTGCGGGTTAGGCTTAAGGCCTGGGCACAAGTGCGGGCTAGGCTTAAGGCCTGGGCACAAGTGCGGGCTAGGCTTAAGGCCTGGGCACAAGTGCGGGCTAGGCTCAAGGCCTGGGCACAAGTGCAGGCTAGGCTTCAGGCCTGGGCACAAGTGCAGGCTAGGCTTAAGGCCTGGGCACAAGTGCAGTGCTGGCTAGGATCAAGGCAGGGGCCACAAGTGCCGGCTAGGCTTAAGGCATGGGCACAAGTGCCAGCCAGGCTTAAGGCCTAGGCACAAGTGCGGGCTAGGCTTAAGGCCTGGGCACAAGTGCGGGCTAGGCTTAAGGCCTGGGCACAAGTGCGGGCTAGGCTTAAGGCCTGGGCACAAGTGCGGGCTAGGCTTAAGGCCTGGGCACAAGTGCGGGCTAGGCTTAAGGCCTGGGCACAAGTGCGGGCTAGGCTTAAGGCCTGGGCACAAGTGTGGGCTAGGCTTAAGGCCTGGGCACAAGTGCGGGCTAGGCTTAACGCCTGGGCACAAGTGCGGGCTAGGCTTAAGGCCTGGGCACAAGTGCGGGCTAGGCTTAAGGCCTGGGCACAAGTGCGGGCTAGGCTTAAGGCCTGGGTACAAGTGCGGGCTAGGCTTAAGGCCTGGGCACAAGTGCGGGCTAGGCTTAAGGCCTGGGCACAAGTGCGGGCTAAGCTTAAGGCCTGGGCACAAGTGCGTGCTAGGCTCAAGGCCTGGGCACAAGTGCGGGCTAGGCTTAAGGCAGGGGCACAAGTGCGGGCTAGGCTTAAGGCAGGGGCACAAGTGCGGGCTAGGATTAAGGCAGGGGCACAAGTGCGGGCTCGGCTTAAGGCAGGGGCACAAGTGCGGGTTCGGCTTAAGGCAGGGGCACTGGTGCTGGCTCGGCTTAAGGCCGGGGCACAAGTGCGGGCTCGGCTTAAGGCCGGGGCACAAGTGCGGGCTCGGCTTAAGGCCGGGGCACAAGTGCGGGCTCGGCTTAAGGCCGGGGCACAAGTGTGGGCTCGGCTTAAGGCCGGGGCACAAGTGCGGGCTCGGCTTAAGGCCGGGGCACAAGTGCGGGCTAGGCTTAAGGCCGGGGCACAAGTGCGGGCTAGGCTTAAGGCCGGGGCACAAGTGCGGGCTAGGCTTAAGGCCGGGGCACAAGTGCGGGCTAGGCTTAAGGCCGGTGCACAAGTGCGGGCTAGGCTTAAGGCCTGGGCACAAGTGCGGGCTAAGCTTAAGGCCGGGGCACAAGTGCGGGCTAAGCTTAAGGCCGGGGCACAAGTGCGGGCTAGGCTTAAGGCCGGGGCACAAGTGCGGGCTAGGCTTAAGGCCTGGGCACAAGTGCGTGCTAGGCTTAAGGCCTGGGCACAAGTGCGGGCTAGGCTTAAGGCCTGGGCACAAGTGCGGGCTAGGCTTAAAGCCTGGGCACAAGTGCGGGCTAGGCTTAAGGCCTGGGCACAAGTGCGGGCTAGGCTTAAGGCAGGGGCACAAGTGCGGGCTAGGATCAAGGCAGGGGGCACAAGTGCGGGCTAGGCTTAAGGCCTGGGCACAAGTGCGGGCTAGGCTTAAGGCCTGGGCACAAGTGCAGTGCTGGCTAGGATCAAGGCAGGGGCCACAAGTGCCAGCTAGGCTTAAGGCATGGGCACAAGTGCCAGCCAGGCTTAAGGCCTGGGCACAAGTGCGGGCTAGGCTTAAGGCCTGGGCACAAGTGCGGGCTAGGCTTAAGGCCTGGGCACAAGTGCGGGCTAAGCTTAAGGCCGGGGCACAAGTGCGGGCTAGGCTTAAGGCCGGGGCACAAGTGCGGGCTAGGCTTAAGGCCTGGGCACAAGTGCGGGCTAGGCTTACGGCCTGGGCACAAGTGCGGGCTAGGCTTTAGGCCTTGGCACAAGTGCGGGCTAGGCTTAAGGCCTGGGCACAAGTGCGGGCTAGGCTTAAGGCCTGGGCACAAGTGCGGGCTAGGCTTAAGGCCTGGGCAAAAGTGCGGGCTAGGCTTAAGGCCTGGGCACAAGTGCGGGCTAGGCTTAAGGCCTGGGCACAAGTGCGGGCTAGGCTTAAGGCCTGGGCACAAGTGCGGGCTAGGCTTAAGGCAGGGGCACAAGTGCGGGCTAGGCTTAAGGCTGGGGCACAAGTGCGGGCTAGGCTTAAGGCAGGGGCACAAGTGCGGGCTAGGATTAAGGCAGGGGCACAAGTGCGGGCTCGGCTTAAGGCAGGGGCACAAGTGCGGGTTTGGCTTAAGGCAAGGGCACTAGTGCGGGCTCGGCTTAAGGCCGGGGCACAAGTGCGGGCTCGGCTTAAGGCCGGGGCACAAGTGCGGGCTAGGCTTAAGGCCGGGGCACAAGTGCGGGCTCGGCTTAAGGCCGGGGCACAAGTGCGGGCTAAGCTTAAGGCCGGGGCACAAGTGTGGGCTCGGCTTAAGGCCGGGGCACAAGTGCGGGCTCGGCTTAAGGCCGTGGCACAAGTGCGGGCTAGGCTTAAGGCCGGGGCACAAGTGCGGGCTAGGCTTAAGGCCAGGGCACAAGTGCGGGCTAGGCTTAAGGCCGGGGCACAAGTGCGGGCTAGGCTTAAGGCCTGGGCACAAGTGCGGGCTAAGCTTAAGGCCGGGGCACAAGTGCGGGCTAAGCTTAAGGCCGGGGCACAAGTGCGGGCTAGGCTTAAGGCCGGGGCACAAGTGCGGGCTAGGCTTAAGGCCTGGGCACAAATGCGTGCTAGGCTTAAGGCCTGGGCACAAGTGCGGGCTAGGCTTAAGGCCTGGGCACAAGTGCGGGCTAGGCTTAAAGCCTGGGCACAAGTGTGGGCTAGGCTTAAGGCCTGGGCACAAGTGCGGGCTAGGCTTAAGGCAGGGGCACAAGTGCGGGCTAGGATCAAGGCAGGGGGCACAAGTGCGGGCTAGGCTTAAGGCCTGGGCACAAGTGCGGGCTAGGCTTAAGGCCTGGGCACAAGTGCAGTGCTGGCTAGGATCAAGGCAGGGGCCACAAGTGCCAGCTAGGCTTAAGGCATGGGCACAAGTGCCAGCCAGGCTTAAGGCCTGGGCACAAGTGCGGGCTAGGCTTAAGGCCTGGGCACAAGTGCGGGCTAGGCTTAAGGCCTGGGCACAAGTGCGGGTTAGGCTTAAGGCCTGGGCACAAGTGCGGGCTAGGCTTAAGGCCTGGGCACAAGTGCGGGCAAGGCTTAAGGCCTGGGCACAATTGCGGGCTAGGCTTAAGGCCTGGGCACAAGTGCAGGCTAGGCTTAAGGCCTGGGCACAAGTGCAGGCTAGGCTTAAGGCCTGGGCACAAGTGCAGTGCTGGCTAGGATCAAGGCAGGGGCCACAAGTGCCGGCTAGGCTTAAGGCATGGGCACAAGTGCTGGCTAGGATCAAGGCAGGAGGCACAAGTGCGGGCTAGGCTTAAGGCCTGGGCACAAGTGCGGGTGAGGCTTAAGGCCTGGGCACAAGTGCGGGCTAGGCTTAAGGCCTGGGCACAAGTGCGGGCTAAGCTTAAGGCCGGGGCACAAGTGCGGGCTAGGCTTAAGGCCGGAGCACAAGTGCGGGCTAGGCTTAAGGCCTGGGCACAAGTGCGGGCTAGGCTTAAGGCCTGGGCACAAGTGCGGGTTAGGCTTAAGGCCTGGGCACAAGTGCGGGCTAGGCTTAAGGCCTGGGCACAAGTGCGGGCTAGGCTTAAGGCCTGGGCACAAGTGCAGGCTAGGCTTCAGGCCTGGGCACAAGTGCAGGCTAGGCTTAAGGCCTGGGCACAAGTGCAGTGCTGGCTAGGATCAAGGCAGGGGCCACAAGTGCCGGCTAGGCTTAAGGCATGGGCACAAGTGCCAGCCAGGCTTAAGGCCTAGGCACAAGTGCGGGCTAGGCTTAAGGCCTGGGCACAAGTGCGGGCTAGGCTTAAGGCCTGGGCACAAGTGCGGGCTAGGCTTAAGGCCTGGGCACAAGTGCGGGCTAGGCTTAAGGCCTGGGCACAAGTGCGGGCTAGGCTTAAGGCCTGGGCACAAGTGCGGGCTAGGCTTAAGGCCTGGGCACAAGTGCGGGCTAGGCTTAAGGCCTGGGCACAAGTGCGGGCTAGGCTTAACGCCTGGGCACAAGTGCGGGCTAGGCTTAAGGCCTGGGCACAAGTGCGGGCTAGGCTTAAGGCCTGGGCACAAGTGCGGGCTAGGCTTAAGGCCTGGGCACAAGTGCGGGCTAGGCTTAAGGCCTGGGCACAAGTGCGGGCTAGGCTTAAGGCCTGGGCACAAGTGCGGGCTAGGCTTAAGGCCTGGGCACAAGTGCGGGCTAGGCTTAAGGCCTGGGCACAAGTGCGGGCTAGGCTTAAGGCCTGGGCACAAGTGCGGGCTAGGCTTAAGGCCTGGGCACAAGTGCAGGCTAGGCTTAAGGCCTGGGCACAAGTGCGGGCTAGGCTTAAGGCAGGGGCACAAGTGCGGGCTAGGTTTAAGGCCTGGGCACAAGTGCGGGCTAGGCTTAAGGCCTGGGCACAAGTGCGGGCTAGGATCAAGGCAGGGGGCACAAGTGCGGGCTAGGATCAAGGCAGGGGGCACAAGTGCGGGCTAGGCTTAACGCTGGGCACAAGTGCAGGCTAGGCTTAAGGCCTGGGCACAAGTGCAGGCTAGGCTTAAGGCCTGGGCACAAGTGCAGTGCTGGCTAGGATCAAGGCAAAGGCCACAAGTGCCAGCTAGGCTTAAGGCATGGGCACAAGTGTGGGCTAGGCTTAAGGCCTAGGCACAAGTGCGGGCTAGGATTAAGGCCTGGGCACAAGTGCGGGCTAGGCTTAAGGCCTGTGCACAAGTGCGGGCTAGGCTTAAGGCCTGGGCACAAGTGCGGGCTAGGCTTAAGGCCGGGGCACAAGTGCGGGCTAGGCTTAAGGCCGGGGCACAAGTGCGGGCTAGGCTTAAGGCCTGGGCACAAGTGCGGGCTAGGCTTAAGGCCTGGGCACAAGTGCGGGCTAGGATCAAGGCAGGGGGCACAAGTGCGGGCTAGGATCAAGGCAGGGGGCACAAGTGCGGGCTAGGCTTAACGCCTGGGCACAAGTGCAGGCTAGGCTTAAGGCCTGGGCACAAGTGCAGGCTAGGCTTAAGGCCTGGGCACAAGTGCAGTGCTGGCTAGGATCAAGGCAAAGGCCACAAGTGCCAGCTAGGCTTAAGGCATGGGCACAAGTGTGGGCTAGGCTTAAGGCCTAGGCACAAGTGCGGGCTAGGCTTAAGGCCTGGGTACAAGTGCGGGCAAGGCTTAAGGCCTGGGCACAATTGCGGGCTAGGCTTAAGGCCTGGGCACAAGTGCAGGCTAGGCTTAAGGCCTGGGCACAAGTGCAGGCTAGGCTTAAGGCCTGGGCACAAGTGCAGTGCTGGCTAGGATCAAGGCAGGGGCCACAAGTGCCGGCTAGGCTTAAGGCATGGGCACAAGTGCTGGCTAGGATCAAGGCAGGAGGCACAAGTGCGGGCTAGGCTTAAGGCCTGGGCACAAGTGCGGGTGAGGCTTAAGGCCTGGGCACAAGTGCGGGCTAGGCTTAAGGCCTGGGCACAAGTGCGGGCTAAGCTTAAGGCCGGGGCACAAGTGCGGGCTAGGCTTAAGGCCTGGGCACAAGTGCGGGCTAGGCTTAAGGCCTGGGCACAAGTGCGGGCTAGGCTCAAGGCCTGGGCACAAGTGCAGGCTAGGCTTCAGGCCTGGGCACAAGTGCAGGCTAGGCTTAAGGCCTGGGCACAAGTGCGGGTGAGGCTTAAGGCCTGGGCACAAGTGCGGGCTAGGCTTAAGGCCTGGGCACAAGTGCGGGCTAAGCTTAAGGCCTGGGCACAAGTGCGGGCTAGGCTTAAGGCCTGGGCACAAGTGCGGGCTAGGCTTAAGGCCTGGGCACAAGTGCGGGCTAGGCTTAAGGCCTGGGCACAAGTGCGGGCTAGGCTTAAGGCCTGGGCACAAGTGCGGGTTAGGCTTAAGGCCTGGGCACAAGTGCGGGCTAGGCTTAAGGCCTGGGCACAAGTGCGGGCTAGGCTTAAGGCCTGGGCACAAGTGCGGGCTAGGCTCAAGGCCTGGGCACAAGTGCAGGCTAGGCTTCAGGCCTGGGCACAAGTGCAGGCTAGGCTTAAGGCCTGGGCACAAGTGCAGTGCTGGCTAGGATCAAGGCAGGGGCCACAAGTGCCGGCTAGGCTTAAGGCATGGGCACAAGTGCCAGCCAGGCTTAAGGCCTAGGCACAAGTGCGGGCTAGGCTTAAGGCCTGGGCACAAGTGCGGGCTAGGCTTAAGGCCTGGGCACAAGTGCGGGCTAGGCTTAAGGCCTGGGCACAAGTGCGGGCTAGGCTTAAGGCCTGGGCACAAGTGCGGGCTAGGCTTAAGGCCTGGGCACAAGTGCGGGCTAGGCTTAAGGCCTGGGCACAAGTGCGGGCTAGGCTTAAGGCCTGGGCACAAGTGCGGGCTAGGCTTAACGCCTGGGCACAAGTGCGGGCTAGGCTTAAGGCCTGGGCACAAGTGCGGGCTAGGCTTAAGGCCTGGGCACAAGTGCGGGCTAGGCTTAAGGCCTGGGTACAAGTGCGGGCTAGGCTTAAGGCCTGGGCCCAAGTGCGGGCTAGGCTTAAGGCCTGGGCACAAGTGCGGGCTAAGCTTAAGGCCTGGGCACAAGTGCGTGCTAGGCTCAAGGCCTGGGCACAAGTGCGGGCTAGGCTTAAGGCAGGGGCACAAGTGCGGGCTAGGCTTAAGGCAGGGGCACAAGTGCGGGCTAGGATTAAGGCAGGGGCACAAGTGCGGGCTCGGCTTAAGGCAGGGGCACAAGTGCGGGTTCGGCTTAAGGCAGGGGCACTGGTGCTGGCTCGGCTTAAGGCCGGGGCACAAGTGCGGGCTCGGCTTAAGGCCGGGGCACAAGTGCGGGCTCGGCTTAAGGCCGGGGCACAAGTGCGGGCTCGGCTTAAGGCCGGGGCACAAGTGTGGGCTCGGCTTAAGGCCGGGGCACAAGTGCGGGCTCGGCTTAAGGCCGGGGCACAAGTGCGGGCTAGGCTTAAGGCCGGGGCACAAGTGCGGGCTAGGCTTAAGGCCGGGGCACAAGTGCGGGCTAGGCTTAAGGCCGGGGCACAAGTGCGGGCTAGGCTTAAGGCCGGTGCACAAGTGCGGGCTAGGCTTAAGGCCTGGGCACAAGTGCGGGCTAAGCTAAAGGCCGGGGCACAAGTGCGGGCTAAGCTTAAGGCCGGGGCACAAGTGCGGGCTAGGCTTAAGGCCGGGGCACAAGTGCGGGCTAGGCTTAAGGCCTGGGCACAAGTGCGTGCTAGGCTTAAGGCCTGGGCACAAGTGCGGGCTAGGCTTAAGGCCTGGGCACAAGTGCGGGCTAGGCTTAAAGCCTGGGCACAAGTGCGGGCTAGGCTTAAGGCCTGGGCACAAGTGCGGGCTAGGCTTAAGGCAGGGGCACAAGTGCGGGCTAGGATCAAGGCAGGGGGCACAAGTGCGGGCTAGGCTTAAGGCCTGGGCACAAGTGCGGGCTAGGCTTAAGGCCTGGGCACAAGTGCAGTGCTGGCTAGGATCAAGGCAGGGGCCACAAGTGCCAGCTAGGCTTAAGGCATGGGCACAAGTGCCAGCCAGGCTTAAGGCCTGGGCACAAGTGTGGGCTAGGCTTAAGGCCTGGGCACAAGTGCGGGCTAGGCTTAAGGCCTGGGCACAAGTGCGGGCTAAGCTTAAGGCCGGGGCACAAGTGCGGGCTAGGCTTAAGGCCGGGGCACAAGTGCGGGCTAGGCTTAAGGCCTGGGCACAAGTGCGGGCTAGGCTTACGGCCTGGGCACAAGTGCGGGCTAGGCTTTAGGCCTTGGCACAAGTGCGGGCTAGGCTTAAGGCCTGGGCACAAGTGCGGGCTAGGCTTAAGGCCTGGGCACAAGTGCGGGCTAGGCTTAAGGCCTGGGCAAAAGTGCGGGCTAGGCTTAAGGCCTGGGCACAAGTGCGGGCTAGGCTTAAGGCCTGGGCACAAGTGCGGGCTAGGCTTAAGGCCTGGGCACAAGTGCGGGCTAGGCTTAAGGCAGGGGCACAAGTGCGGGCTAGGCTTAAGGCTGGGGCACAAGTGCGGGCTAGGCTTAAGGCAGGGGCACAAGTGCGGGCTAGGATTAAGGCAGGGGCACAAGTGCGGGCTCGGCTTAAGGCAGGGGCACAAGTGCGGGTTTGGCTTAAGGCAAGGGCACTAGTGCGGGCTCGGCTTAAGGCCGGGGCACAAGTGCGGGCTCGGCTTAAGGCCGGGGCACAAGTGCGGGCTAGGCTTAAGGCCGGGGCACAAGTGCGGGCTCGGCTTAAGGCCGGGGCACAAGTGCGGGCTAAGCTTAAGGCCGGGGCACAAGTGTGGGCTCGGCTTAAGGCCGGGGCACAAGTGCGGGCTCGGCTTAAGGCCGTGGCACAAGTGCGGGCTAGGCTTAAGGCCGGGGCACAAGTGCGGGCTAGGCTTAAGGCCAGGGCACAAGTGCGGGCTAGGCTTAAGGCCGGGGCACAAGTGCGGGCTAGGCTTAAGGCCTGGGCACAAGTGCGGGCTAAGCTTAAGGCCGGGGCACAAGTGCGGGCTAAGCTTAAGGCCGGGGCACAAGTGCGGGCTAGGCTTAAGGCCGGGGCACAAGTGCGGGCTAGGCTTAAGGCCTGGGCACAAATGCGTGCTAGGCTTAAGGCCTGGGCACAAGTGCGGGCTAGGCTTAAGGCCTGGGCACAAGTGCGGGCTAGGCTTAAGGCCTGGGCACAAGTGCGGGCTAGGCTTACGGCCTGGGCACAAGTGCGGGCTAGGCTTTAGGCCTTGGCACAAGTGCGGGCTAGGCTTAAGGCCTGGGCACAAGTGCGGGCTAGGCTTAAGGCCTGGGCACAAGTGCGGGCTAGGCTTAAGGCCTGGGCAAAAGTGCGGGCTAGGCTTAAGGCCTGGGCACAAGTGCGGGCTAGGCTTAAGGCCTGGGCACAAGTGCGGGCTAGGCTTAAGGCCTGGGCACAAGTGCGGGCTAGGCTTAAGGCAGGGGCACAAGTGCGGGCTAGGCTTAAGGCTGGGGCACAAGTGCGGGCTAGGCTTAAGGCAGGGGCACAAGTGCGGGCTAGGATTAAGGCAGGGGCACAAGTGCGGGCTCGGCTTAAGGCAGGGGCACAAGTGCGGGTTTGGCTTAAGGCAAGGGCACTAGTGCGGGCTCGGCTTAAGGCCGGGGCACAAGTGCGGGCTCGGCTTAAGGCCGGGGCACAAGTGCGGGCTAGGCTTAAGGCCGGGGCACAAGTGCGGGCTCGGCTTAAGGCCGGGGCACAAGTGCGGGCTAAGCTTAAGGCCGGGGCACAAGTGTGGGCTCGGCTTAAGGCCGGGGCACAAGTGCGGGCTCGGCTTAAGGCCGTGGCACAAGTGCGGGCTAGGCTTAAGGCCGGGGCACAAGTGCGGGCTAGGCTTAAGGCCAGGGCACAAGTGCGGGCTAGGCTTAAGGCCGGGGCACAAGTGCGGGCTAGGCTTAAGGCCTGGGCACAAGTGCGGGCTAAGCTTAAGGCCGGGGCACAAGTGCGGGCTAAGCTTAAGGCCGGGGCACAAGTGCGGGCTAGGCTTAAGGCCGGGGCACAAGTGCGGGCTAGGCTTAAGGCCTGGGCACAAATGCGTGCTAGGCTTAAGGCCTGGGCACAAGTGCGGGCTAGGCTTAAGGCCTGGGCACAAGTGCGGGCTAGGCTTAAAGCCTGGGCACAAGTGTGGGCTAGGCTTAAGGCCTGGGCACAAGTGCAGTGCTGGCTAGGATCAAGGCAGGGGCCACAAGTGCCGGCTAGGCTTAAGGCATGGGCACAAGTGCTGGCTAGGATCAAGGCAGGAGGCACAAGTGCGGGCTAGGCTTAAGGCCTGGGCACAAGTGCGGGTGAGGCTTAAGGCCTGGGCACAAGTGCGGGCTAGGCTTAAGGCCTGGGCACAAGTGCGGGCTAAGCTTAAGGCCGGGGCACAAGTGCGGGCTAGGCTTAAGGCCGGAGCACAAGTGCGGGCTAGGCTTAAGGCCTGGGCACAAGTGCGGGCTAGGCTTAAGGCCTGGGCACAAGTGCGGGTTAGGCTTAAGGCCTGGGCACAAGTGCGGGCTAGGCTTAAGGCCTGGGCACAAGTGCGGGCTAGGCTTAAGGCCTGGGCACAAGTGCAGGCTAGGCTTCAGGCCTGGGCACAAGTGCAGGCTAGGCTTAAGGCCTGGGCACAAGTGCAGTGCTGGCTAGGATCAAGGCAGGGGCCACAAGTGCCGGCTAGGCTTAAGGCATGGGCACAAGTGCCAGCCAGGCTTAAGGCCTAGGCACAAGTGCGGGCTAGGCTTAAGGCCTGGGCACAAGTGCGGGCTAGGCTTAAGGCCTGGGCACAAGTGCGGGCTAGGCTTAAGGCCTGGGCACAAGTGCGGGCTAGGCTTAAGGCCTGGGCACAAGTGCGGGCTAGGCTTAAGGCCTGGGCACAAGTGCGGGCTAGGCTTAAGGCCTGGGCACAAGTGCGGGCTAGGCTTAAGGCCTGGGCACAAGTGCGGGCTAGGCTTAACGCCTGGGCACAAGTGCGGGCTAGGCTTAAGGCCTGGGCACAAGTGCGGGCTAGGCTTAAGGCCTGGGCACAAGTGCGGGCTAGGCTTAAGGCCTGGGCACAAGTGCGGGCTAGGCTTAAGGCCTGGGCACAAGTGCGGGCTAGGCTTAAGGCCTGGGCACAAGTGCGGGCTAGGCTTAAGGCCTGGGCACAAGTGCGGGCTAGGCTTAAGGCCTGGGCACAAGTGCGGGCTAGGCTTAAGGCCTGGGCACAAGTGCGGGCTAGGCTTAAGGCCTGGGCACAAGTGCAGGCTAGGCTTAAGGCCTGGGCACAAGTGCGGGCTAGGCTTAAGGCAGGGGCACAAGTGCGGGCTAGGTTTAAGGCCTGGGCACAAGTGCGGGCTAGGCTTAAGGCCTGGGCACAAGTGCGGGCTAGGATCAAGGCAGGGGGCACAAGTGCGGGCTAGGATCAAGGCAGGGGGCACAAGTGCGGGCTAGGCTTAACGCTGGGCACAAGTGCAGGCTAGGCTTAAGGCCTGGGCACAAGTGCAGGCTAGGCTTAAGGCCTGGGCACAAGTGCAGTGCTGGCTAGGATCAAGGCAAAGGCCACAAGTGCCAGCTAGGCTTAAGGCATGGGCACAAGTGTGGGCTAGGCTTAAGGCCTAGGCACAAGTGCGGGCTAGGATTAAGGCCTGGGCACAAGTGCGGGCTAGGCTTAAGGCCTGTGCACAAGTGCGGGCTAGGCTTAAGGCCTGGGCACAAGTGCGGGCTAGGCTTAAGGCCGGGGCACAAGTGCGGGCTAGGCTTAAGGCCGGGGCACAAGTGCGGGCTAGGCTTAAGGCCTGGGCACAAGTGCGGGCTAGGCTTAAGGCCTGGGCACAAGTGCGGGCTAGGATCAAGGCAGGGGGCACAAGTGCGGGCTAGGATCAAGGCAGGGGGCACAAGTGCGGGCTAGGCTTAACGCCTGGGCACAAGTGCAGGCTAGGCTTAAGGCCTGGGCACAAGTGCAGGCTAGGCTTAAGGCCTGGGCACAAGTGCAGTGCTGGCTAGGATCAAGGCAAAGGCCACAAGTGCCAGCTAGGCTTAAGGCATGGGCACAAGTGTGGGCTAGGCTTAAGGCCTAGGCACAAGTGCGGGCTAGGCTTAAGGCCTGGGCACAAGTGCGGGCAAGGCTTAAGGCCTGGGCACAATTGCGGGCTAGGCTTAAGGCCTGGGCACAAGTGCAGGCTAGGCTTAAGGCCTGGGCACAAGTGCAGGCTAGGCTTAAGGCCTGGGCACAAGTGCAGTGCTGGCTAGGATCAAGGCAGGGGCCACAAGTGCCGGCTAGGCTTAAGGCATGGGCACAAGTGCTGGCTAGGATCAAGGCAGGAGGCACAAGTGCGGGCTAGGCTTAAGGCCTGGGCACAAGTGCGGGTGAGGCTTAAGGCCTGGGCACAAGTGCGGGCTAGGCTTAAGGCCTGGGCACAAGTGCGGGCTAAGCTTAAGGCCGGGGCACAAGTGCGGGCTAGGCTTAAGGCCGGAGCACAAGTGCGGGCTAGGCTTAAGGCCTGGGCACAAGTGCGGGCTAGGCTTAAGGCCTGGGCACAAGTGCGGGCTAGGCTTAAGGCCTGGGCACAAGTGCGGGTTAGGCTTAAGGCCTGGGCACAAGTGTGGGCTAGGCTTAAGGCCTGGGCACAAGTGCGGGCTAGGCTTAAGGCCTGGGCACAAGTGCGGGCTAGGCTTAAGGCCTGGGCACAAGTGCAGGCTAGGCTTCAGGCCTGGGCACAAGTGCAGGCTAGGCTTAAGGCCTGGGCACAAGTGCAGTGCTGGCTAGGATCAAGGCAGGGGCCACAAGTGCCGGCTAGGCTTAAGGCATGGGCACAAGTGCCAGCCAGGCTTAAGGCCTAGGCACAAGTGCGGGCTAGGCTTAAGGCCTGGGCACAAGTGTGGGCTAGGCTTAAGGCCTGGGCACAAGTGCGGGCTAGGCTTAAGGCCTGGGCACAAGTGCGGGCAAGGCTTAAGGCCTGGGCACAAGTGCGGGCTAGGCTTAAGGCCTGGGCACAAGTGCGGGCTAGGCTTAAGGCCTGGGCACAAGTGCGGGCTAGGCTTAAGGCCTGGGCACAAGTGCGGGCTAGGCTTAACGCCTGGGCACAAGTGCGGGCTAGGCTTAAGGCCTGGGCACAAGTGCGGGCTAGGCTTAAGGCCTGGGCACAAGTGCGGGCTAGGCTTAAGGCCTGGGCACAAGTGCGGGCTAGGCTTAAGGCCTGGGCACAAGTGCGGGCTAGGCTTAAGGCCTGGGCACAAGTGCGGCTAGGCTTAAGGCCTGGGCACAAGTGCGGGCTAGGCTTAAGGCCTGGGCACAAGTGCGGGCTAGGCTTAAGGCCTGGGCACAAGTGCGGGCTAGGCTTAAGGCCTGGGCACAAGTGCAGGCTAGGCTTAAGGCCTGGGCACAAGTGCGGGCTAGGCTTAAGGCAGGGGCACAAGTGCGGGCTAGGTTTAAGGCCTGGGCACAAGTGCGGGCTAGGCTTAAGGCCTGGGCACAAGTGCGGGCTAGGATCAAGGCAGGGGGCACAAGTGCGGGCTAGGATCAAGGCAGGGGGCACAAGTGCGGGCTAGGCTTAACACCTGGGCACAAGTGCAGGCTAGGCTTAAGGCCTGGGCACAAGTGCAGGCTAGGCTTAAGGCCTGGGCACAAGTGCAGTGCTGGCCAGGATCAAGGCAAAGGCCACAAGTGCCAGCTAGGCTTAAGGCATGGGCACAAGTGTGGGCTAGGCTTAAGGCCTAGGCACAAGTGCGGGCTAGGCTTAAGGCCTGGGCACAAGTGCGGGCAAGGCTTAAGGCCTGGGCACAATTGCGGGCTAGGCTTAAGGCCTGGGCACAAGTGCAGGCTAGGCTTAAGGCCTGGGCACAAGTGCAGGCTAGGCTTAAGGCCTGGGCACAAGTGCAGTGCTGGCTAGGATCAAGGCAGGGGCCACAAGTGCCGGCTAGGCTTAAGGCATGGGCACAAGTGCTGGCTAGGATCAAGGCAGGAGGCACAAGTGCGGGCTAGGCTTAAGGCCTGGGCACAAGTGCGGGTGAGGCTTAAGGCCTGGGCACAAGTGCGGGCTAGGCTTAAGGCCTGGGCACAAGTGCGGGCTAAGCTTAAGGCCGGGGCACAAGTGCGGGCTAGGCTTAAGGCCGGAGCACAAGTGCGGGCTAGGCTTAAGGCCTGGGCACAAGTGCGGGCTAGGCTTAAGGCCTGGGCACAAGTGCGGGCTAGGCTTAAGGCCTGGGCACAAGTGCGGGTTAGGCTTAAGGCCTGGGCACAAGTGCGGGCTAGGCTTAAGGCCTGGGCACAAGTGCGGGCTAGGCTTAAGGCCTGGGCACAAGTGCGGGCTAGGCTTAAGGCCTCGGCACAAGTGCAGGCTAGGCTTAAGGCCTGGGCACAAGTGCAGGCTAGGCTTAAGGCCTGGGCACAAGTGCAGTGCTGGCTAGGATCAAGGCAGGGGCCACAAGTGCCGGCTAGGCTTAAGGCATGGGCACAAGTGCTGGCTAGGATCAAGGCAGGAGGCACAAGTGCGGGCTAGGCTTAAGGCCTGGGCACAAGTGCGGGTGAGGCTTAAGGCCTGGGCACAAGTGCGGGCTAGGCTTAAGGCCTGGGCACAAGTGCGGGCTAAGCTTAAGGCCGGGGCACAAGTGCGGGCTAGGCTTAAGGCCTGGGCACAAGTGCGGGCTAGGCTTAAGGCCTGGGCACAAGTGCGGGCTAGGCTCAAGGCCTGGGCACAAGTGCAGGCTAGGCTTCAGGCCTGGGCACAAGTGCAGGCTAGGCTTAAGGCCTGGGCACAAGTGCGGGTGAGGCTTAAGGCCTGGGCACAAGTGCGGGCTAGGCTTAAGGCCTGGGCACAAGTGCGGGCTAAGCTTAAGGCCGGGGCACAAGTGCGGGCTAGGCTTAAGGCCGGAGCACAAGTGCGGGCTAGGCTTAAGGCCTGGGCACAAGTGCGGGCTAGGCTTAAGGCCTGGGCACAAGTGCGGGCTAGGCTTAAGGCCTGGGCACAAGTGCGGGTTAGGCTTAAGGCCTGGGCACAAGTGCGGGCTAGGCTTAAGGCCTGGGCACAAGTGCGGGCTAGGCTTAAGGCCTGGGCACAAGTGCGGGCTAGGCTCAAGGCCTG
The DNA here is from genome assembly GCF_032444005.1 of Ranitomeya imitator. Classification (NCBI taxonomy): domain Eukaryota; kingdom Metazoa; phylum Chordata; class Amphibia; order Anura; family Dendrobatidae; genus Ranitomeya; species Ranitomeya imitator. Next base: position 378,949 of record NW_027194145.1, read on the forward strand.
GGCACAAGTGCAGGCTAGGCTTCAGGCCTGGGCACAAGTGCAGGCTAGGCTTAAGGCCTGGGCACAAGTGCAGTGCTGGCTAGGATCAAGGCAGGGGCCACAAGTGCCGGCTAGGCTTAAGGCATGGGCACAAGTGCCAGCCAGGCTTAAGGCCTAGGCACAAGTGCGGGCTAGGCTTAAGGCCTGGGCACAAGTGCGGGCTAGGCTTAAGGCCTGGGCACAAGTGCGGGCTAGGCTTAAGGCCTGGGCACAAGTGCGGGCTAGGCTTAAGGCCTGGGCACAAGTGCGGGCTAGGCTTAAGGCCTGGGCACAAGTGCGGGCTAGGCTTAAGGCCTGGGCACAAGTGCGGGCTAGGCTTAAGGCCTGGGCACAAGTGCGGGCTAGGCTTAACGCCTGGGCACAAGTGCGGGCTAGGCTTAAGGCCTGGGCACAAGTGCGGGCTAGGCTTAAGGCCTGGGCACAAGTGCGGGCTAGGCTTAAGGCCTGGGTACAAGTGCGGGCTAGGCTTAAGGCCTGGGCCCAAGTGCGGGCTAGGCTTAAGGCCTGGGCACAAGTGCGGGCTAAGCTTAAGGCCTGGGCACAAGTGCGTGCTAGGCTCAAGGCCTGGGCACAAGTGCGGGCTAGGCTTAAGGCAGGGGCACAAGTGCGGGCTAGGCTTAAGGCAGGGGCACAAGTGCGGGCTAGGATTAAGGCAGGGGCACAAGTGCGGGCTCGGCTTAAGGCAGGGGCACAAGTGCGGGTTCGGCTTAAGGCAGGGGCACTGGTGCTGGCTCGGCTTAAGGCCGGGGCACAAGTGCGGGCTCGGCTTAAGGCCGGGGCACAAGTGCGGGCTCGGCTTAAGGCCGGGGCACAAGTGCGGGCTCGGCTTAAGGCCGGGGCACAAGTGTGGGCTCGGCTTAAGGCCGGGGCACAAGTGCGGGCTCGGCTTAAGGCCGGGGCACAAGTGCGGGCTAGGCTTAAGGCCGGGGCACAAGTGCGGGCTAGGCTTAAGGCCGGGGCACAAGTGCGGGCTAGGCTTAAGGCCGGGGCACAAGTGCGGGCTAGGCTTAAGGCCGGTGCACAAGTGCGGGCTAGGCTTAAGGCCTGGGCACAAGTGCGGGCTAAGCTTAAGGCCGGGGCACAAGTGCGGGCTAAGCTTAAGGCCGGGGCACAAGTGCGGGCTAGGCTTAAGGCCGGGGCACAAGTGCGGGCTAGGCTTAAGGCCTGGGCACAAGTGCGTGCTAGGCTTAAGGCCTGGGCACAAGTGCGGGCTAGGCTTAAGGCCTGGGCACAAGTGCGGGCTAGGCTTAAAGCCTGGGCACAAGTGCGGGCTAGGCTTAAGGCCTGGGCACAAGTGCGGGCTAGGCTTAAGGCAGGGGCACAAGTGCGGGCTAGGATCAAGGCAGGGGGCACAAGTGCGGGCTAGGCTTAAGGCCTGGGCACAAGTGCGGGCTAGGCTTAAGGCCTGGGCACAAGTGCAGTGCTGGCTAGGATCAAGGCAGGGGCCACAAGTGCCAGCTAGGCTTAAGGCATGGGCACAAGTGCCAGCCAGGCTTAAGGCCTGGGCACAAGTGTGGGCTAGGCTTAAGGCCTGGGCACAAGTGCGGGCTAGGCTTAAGGCCTGGGCACAAGTGCGGGCTAAGCTTAAGGCCGGGGCACAAGTGCGGGCTAGGCTTAAGGCCGGGGCACAAGTGCGGGCTAGGCTTAAGGCCTGGGCACAAGTGCGGGCTAGGCTTACGGCCTGGGCACAAGTGCGGGCTAGGCTTTAGGCCTTGGCACAAGTGCGGGCTAGGCTTAAGGCCTGGGCACAAGTGCGGGCTAGGCTTAAGGCCTGGGCACAAGTGCGGGCTAGGCTTAAGGCCTGGGCAAAAGTGCGGGCTAGGCTTAAGGCCTGGGCACAAGTGCGGGCTAGGCTTAAGGCCTGGGCACAAGTGCGGGCTAGGCTTAAGGCCTGGGCACAAGTGCGGGCTAGGCTTAAGGCAGGGGCACAAGTGCGGGCTAGGCTTAAGGCTGGGGCACAAGTGCGGGCTAGGCTTAAGGCAGGGGCACAAGTGCGGGCTAGGATTAAGGCAGGGGCACAAGTGCGGGCTCGGCTTAAGGCAGGGGCACAAGTGCGGGTTTGGCTTAAGGCAAGGGCACTAGTGCGGGCTCGGCTTAAGGCCGGGGCACAAGTGCGGGCTCGGCTTAAGGCCGGGGCACAAGTGCGGGCTAGGCTTAAGGCCGGGGCACAAGTGCGGGCTCGGCTTAAGGCCGGGGCACAAGTGCGGGCTAAGCTTAAGGCCGGGGCACAAGTGTGGGCTCGGCTTAAGGCCGGGGCACAAGTGCGGGCTCGGCTTAAGGCCGTGGCACAAGTGCGGGCTAGGCTTAAGGCCGGGGCACAAGTGCGGGCTAGGCTTAAGGCCAGGGCACAAGTGCGGGCTAGGCTTAAGGCCGGGGCACAAGTGCGGGCTAGGCTTAAGGCCTGGGCACAAGTGCGGGCTAAGCTTAAGGCCGGGGCACAAGTGCGGGCTAAGCTTAAGGCCGGGGCACAAGTGCGGGCTAGGCTTAAGGCCGGGGCACAAGTGCGGGCTAGGCTTAAGGCCTGGGCACAAATGCGTGCTAGGCTTAAGGCCTGGGCACAAGTGCGGGCTAGGCTTAAGGCCTGGGCACAAGTGCGGGCTAGGCTTAAGGCCTGGGCACAAGTGCGGGCTAGGCTTACGGCCTGGGCACAAGTGCGGGCTAGGCTTTAGGCCTTGGCACAAGTGCGGGCTAGGCTTAAGGCCTGGGCACAAGTGCGGGCTAGGCTTAAGGCCTGGGCACAAGTGCGGGCTAGGCTTAAGGCCTGGGCAAAAGTGCGGGCTAGGCTTAAGGCCTGGGCACAAGTGCGGGCTAGGCTTAAGGCCTGGGCACAAGTGCGGGCTAGGCTTAAGGCCTGGGCACAAGTGCGGGCTAGGCTTAAGGCAGGGGCACAAGTGCGGGCTAGGCTTAAGGCTGGGGCACAAGTGCGGGCTAGGCTTAAGGCAGGGGCACAAGTGCGGGCTAGGATTAAGGCAGGGGCACAAGTGCGGGCTCGGCTTAAGGCAGGGGCACAAGTGCGGGTTTGGCTTAAGGCAAGGGCACTAGTGCGGGCTCGGCTTAAGGCCGGGGCACAAGTGCGGGCTCGGCTTAAGGCCGGGGCACAAGTGCGGGCTAGGCTTAAGGCCGGGGCACAAGTGCGGGCTCGGCTTAAGGCCGGGGCACAAGTGCGGGCTAAGCTTAAGGCCGGGGCACAAGTGTGGGCTCGGCTTAAGGCCGGGGCACAAGTGCGGGCTCGGCTTAAGGCCGTGGCACAAGTGCGGGCTAGGCTTAAGGCCGGGGCACAAGTGCGGGCTAGGCTTAAGGCCAGGGCACAAGTGCGGGCTAGGCTTAAGGCCGGGGCACAAGTGCGGGCTAGGCTTAAGGCCTGGGCACAAGTGCGGGCTAAGCTTAAGGCCGGGGCACAAGTGCGGGCTAAGCTTAAGGCCGGGGCACAAGTGCGGGCTAGGCTTAAGGCCGGGGCACAAGTGCGGGCTAGGCTTAAGGCCTGGGCACAAATGCGTGCTAGGCTTAAGGCCTGGGCACAAGTGCGGGCTAGGCTTAAGGCCTGGGCACAAGTGCGGGCTAGGCTTAAAGCCTGGGCACAAGTGTGGGCTAGGCTTAAGGCCTGGGCACAAGTGCAGTGCTGGCTAGGATCAAGGCAGGGGCCACAAGTGCCGGCTAGGCTTAAGGCATGGGCACAAGTGCTGGCTAGGATCAAGGCAGGAGGCACAAGTGCGGGCTAGGCTTAAGGCCTGGGCACAAGTGCGGGTGAGGCTTAAGGCCTGGGCACAAGTGCGGGCTAGGCTTAAGGCCTGGGCACAAGTGCGGGCTAAGCTTAAGGCCGGGGCACAAGTGCGGGCTAGGCTTAAGGCCGGAGCACAAGTGCGGGCTAGGCTTAAGGCCTGGGCACAAGTGCGGGCTAGGCTTAAGGCCTGGGCACAAGTGCGGGTTAGGCTTAAGGCCTGGGCACAAGTGCGGGCTAGGCTTAAGGCCTGGGCACAAGTGCGGGCTAGGCTTAAGGCCTGGGCACAAGTGCAGGCTAGGCTTCAGGCCTGGGCACAAGTGCAGGCTAGGCTTAAGGCCTGGGCACAAGTGCAGTGCTGGCTAGGATCAAGGCAGGGGCCACAAGTGCCGGCTAGGCTTAAGGCATGGGCACAAGTGCCAGCCAGGCTTAAGGCCTAGGCACAAGTGCGGGCTAGGCTTAAGGCCTGGGCACAAGTGCGGGCTAGGCTTAAGGCCTGGGCACAAGTGCGGGCTAGGCTTAAGGCCTGGGCACAAGTGCGGGCTAGGCTTAAGGCCTGGGCACAAGTGCGGGCTAGGCTTAAGGCCTGGGCACAAGTGCGGGCTAGGCTTAAGGCCTGGGCACAAGTGCGGGCTAGGCTTAAGGCCTGGGCACAAGTGCGGGCTAGGCTTAACGCCTGGGCACAAGTGCGGGCTAGGCTTAAGGCCTGGGCACAAGTGCGGGCTAGGCTTAAGGCCTGGGCACAAGTGCGGGCTAGGCTTAAGGCCTGGGCACAAGTGCGGGCTAGGCTTAAGGCCTGGGCACAAGTGCGGGCTAGGCTTAAGGCCTGGGCACAAGTGCGGGCTAGGCTTAAGGCCTGGGCACAAGTGCGGGCTAGGCTTAAGGCCTGGGCACAAGTGCGGGCTAGGCTTAAGGCCTGGGCACAAGTGCGGGCTAGGCTTAAGGCCTGGGCACAAGTGCAGGCTAGGCTTAAGGCCTGGGCACAAGTGCGGGCTAGGCTTAAGGCAGGGGCACAAGTGCGGGCTAGGTTTAAGGCCTGGGCACAAGTGCGGGCTAGGCTTAAGGCCTGGGCACAAGTGCGGGCTAGGATCAAGGCAGGGGGCACAAGTGCGGGCTAGGATCAAGGCAGGGGGCACAAGTGCGGGCTAGGCTTAACGCTGGGCACAAGTGCAGGCTAGGCTTAAGGCCTGGGCACAAGTGCAGGCTAGGCTTAAGGCCTGGGCACAAGTGCAGTGCTGGCTAGGATCAAGGCAAAGGCCACAAGTGCCAGCTAGGCTTAAGGCATGGGCACAAGTGTGGGCTAGGCTTAAGGCCTAGGCACAAGTGCGGGCTAGGATTAAGGCCTGGGCACAAGTGCGGGCTAGGCTTAAGGCCTGTGCACAAGTGCGGGCTAGGCTTAAGGCCTGGGCACAAGTGCGGGCTAGGCTTAAGGCCGGGGCACAAGTGCGGGCTAGGCTTAAGGCCGGGGCACAAGTGCGGGCTAGGCTTAAGGCCTGGGCACAAGTGCGGGCTAGGCTTAAGGCCTGGGCACAAGTGCGGGCTAGGATCAAGGCAGGGGGCACAAGTGCGGGCTAGGATCAAGGCAGGGGGCACAAGTGCGGGCTAGGCTTAACGCCTGGGCACAAGTGCAGGCTAGGCTTAAGGCCTGGGCACAAGTGCAGGCTAGGCTTAAGGCCTGGGCACAAGTGCAGTGCTGGCTAGGATCAAGGCAAAGGCCACAAGTGCCAGCTAGGCTTAAGGCATGGGCACAAGTGTGGGCTAGGCTTAAGGCCTAGGCACAAGTGCGGGCTAGGCTTAAGGCCTGGGCACAAGTGCGGGCAAGGCTTAAGGCCTGGGCACAATTGCGGGCTAGGCTTAAGGCCTGGGCACAAGTGCAGGCTAGGCTTAAGGCCTGGGCACAAGTGCAGGCTAGGCTTAAGGCCTGGGCACAAGTGCAGTGCTGGCTAGGATCAAGGCAGGGGCCACAAGTGCCGGCTAGGCTTAAGGCATGGGCACAAGTGCTGGCTAGGATCAAGGCAGGAGGCACAAGTGCGGGCTAGGCTTAAGGCCTGGGCACAAGTGCGGGTGAGGCTTAAGGCCTGGGCACAAGTGCGGGCTAGGCTTAAGGCCTGGGCACAAGTGCGGGCTAAGCTTAAGGCCGGGGCACAAGTGCGGGCTAGGCTTAAGGCCGGAGCACAAGTGCGGGCTAGGCTTAAGGCCTGGGCACAAGTGCGGGCTAGGCTTAAGGCCTGGGCACAAGTGCGGGCTAGGCTTAAGGCCTGGGCACAAGTGCGGGTTAGGCTTAAGGCCTGGGCACAAGTGTGGGCTAGGCTTAAGGCCTGGGCACAAGTGCGGGCTAGGCTTAAGGCCTGGGCACAAGTGCGGGCTAGGCTTAAGGCCTGGGCACAAGTGCAGGCTAGGCTTCAGGCCTGGGCACAAGTGCAGGCTAGGCTTAAGGCCTGGGCACAAGTGCAGTGCTGGCTAGGATCAAGGCAGGGGCCACAAGTGCCGGCTAGGCTTAAGGCATGGGCACAAGTGCCAGCCAGGCTTAAGGCCTAGGCACAAGTGCGGGCTAGGCTTAAGGCCTGGGCACAAGTGTGGGCTAGGCTTAAGGCCTGGGCACAAGTGCGGGCTAGGCTTAAGGCCTGGGCACAAGTGCGGGCAAGGCTTAAGGCCTGGGCACAAGTGCGGGCTAGGCTTAAGGCCTGGGCACAAGTGCGGGCTAGGCTTAAGGCCTGGGCACAAGTGCGGGCTAGGCTTAAGGCCTGGGCACAAGTGCGGGCTAGGCTTAACGCCTGGGCACAAGTGCGGGCTAGGCTTAAGGCCTGGGCACAAGTGCGGGCTAGGCTTAAGGCCTGGGCACAAGTGCGGGCTAGGCTTAAGGCCTGGGCACAAGTGCGGGCTAGGCTTAAGGCCTGGGCACAAGTGCGGGCTAGGCTTAAGGCCTGGGCACAAGTGCGGCTAGGCTTAAGGCCTGGGCACAAGTGCGGGCTAGGCTTAAGGCCTGGGCACAAGTGCGGGCTAGGCTTAAGGCCTGGGCACAAGTGCGGGCTAGGCTTAAGGCCTGGGCACAAGTGCAGGCTAGGCTTAAGGCCTGGGCACAAGTGCGGGCTAGGCTTAAGGCAGGGGCACAAGTGCGGGCTAGGTTTAAGGCCTGGGCACAAGTGCGGGCTAGGCTTAAGGCCTGGGCACAAGTGCGGGCTAGGATCAAGGCAGGGGGCACAAGTGCGGGCTAGGATCAAGGCAGGGGGCACAAGTGCGGGCTAGGCTTAACACCTGGGCACAAGTGCAGGCTAGGCTTAAGGCCTGGGCACAAGTGCAGGCTAGGCTTAAGGCCTGGGCACAAGTGCAGTGCTGGCCAGGATCAAGGCAAAGGCCACAAGTGCCAGCTAGGCTTAAGGCATGGGCACAAGTGTGGGCTAGGCTTAAGGCCTAGGCACAAGTGCGGGCTAGGCTTAAGGCCTGGGCACAAGTGCGGGCAAGGCTTAAGGCCTGGGCACAATTGCGGGCTAGGCTTAAGGCCTGGGCACAAGTGCAGGCTAGGCTTAAGGCCTGGGCACAAGTGCAGGCTAGGCTTAAGGCCTGGGCACAAGTGCAGTGCTGGCTAGGATCAAGGCAGGGGCCACAAGTGCCGGCTAGGCTTAAGGCATGGGCACAAGTGCTGGCTAGGATCAAGGCAGGAGGCACAAGTGCGGGCTAGGCTTAAGGCCTGGGCACAAGTGCGGGTGAGGCTTAAGGCCTGGGCACAAGTGCGGGCTAGGCTTAAGGCCTGGGCACAAGTGCGGGCTAAGCTTAAGGCCGGGGCACAAGTGCGGGCTAGGCTTAAGGCCGGAGCACAAGTGCGGGCTAGGCTTAAGGCCTGGGCACAAGTGCGGGCTAGGCTTAAGGCCTGGGCACAAGTGCGGGCTAGGCTTAAGGCCTGGGCACAAGTGCGGGTTAGGCTTAAGGCCTGGGCACAAGTGCGGGCTAGGCTTAAGGCCTGGGCACAAGTGCGGGCTAGGCTTAAGGCCTGGGCACAAGTGCGGGCTAGGCTTAAGGCCTCGGCACAAGTGCAGGCTAGGCTTCAGGCCTGGGCACAAGTGCAGGCTAGGCTTAAGGCCTGGGCACAAGTGCAGTGCTGGCTAGGATCAAGGCAGGGGCCACAAGTGCCGGCTAGGCTTAAGGCATGGGCACAAGTGCCAGCCAGGCTTAAGGCCTAGGCACAAGTGCGGGCTAGGCTTAAGGCCTGGGCACAAGTGCGGGCTAGGCTTAAGGCCTGGGCACAAGTGCGGGCTAGGCTTAAGGCCTGGGCACAAGTGCGGGCTAGGCTTAAGGCCTGGGCACAAGTGCGGGATAGGCTTAAGGCCTGGGCACAAGTGCGGGCTAGGCTTAAGGCCTGGGCACAAGTGCGGGCTAGGCTTAAGGCCTGGGCACAAGTGCGGGCTAGGCTTAACGCCTGGGCACAAGTGCGGGCTAGGCTTAAGGCCTGGGCACAAGTGCGGGCTAGGCTTAAGGCCTGGGCACAAGTGCGGGCTAGGCTTAAGGCCTGGGCACAAGTGCGGGCTAGGCTTAAGGCCTGGGCACAAGTGCGGGCTAGGCTTAAGGCCTGGGCACAAGTGCGGGCTAGGCTTAAGGCCTGGGCACAAGTGCGGGCTAGGCTTAAGGCCTGGGCACAAGTGCGGGCTAGGCTTAAGGCCTGGGCACAAGTGCGGGCTAGGCTTAAGGCCTGGGCACAAGTGCAGGCTAGGCTTAAGGCCTGGGCACAAGTGCGGGCTAGGCTTAAGGCAGGGGCACAAGTGCGGGCTAGGTTTAAGGCCTGGGCACAAGTGCGGGCTAGGATTAAGGCCTGGGCACAAGTGCGGGCTAGGATCAAGGCAGGGGGCACAATTGCGGGCTAGGATCAAGGCAGGGGGCACAAGTGCGGGCTAGGCTTAACGCCTGGGCACAAGTGCAGGCTAGGCTTAAGGCCTGGGCACAAGTGCAGGCTAGGCTTAAGGCCTGGGCACAAGTGCAGTGCTGGCTAGGATCAAGGCAAAGGCCACAAGTGCCAGCTAGGCTTAAGGCATGGGCACAAGTGTGGGCTAGGCTTAAGGCCTAGGCACAAGTGCGGGCTAGGCTTAAGGCCTGGGCACAAGTGCGGGCTAGGCTTAAGGCCTGGGCACAAGTGCGGGCTAGGCTTAAGGCCTGGGCACAAGTGCGGGCTAGGCTTAAGGCCGGGGCACAAGTGCGGGCTAGGCTTAAGGCCGGGGCACAAGTGCGGGCTAGGCTTAAGGCCTGGGCACAAGTGCGGGCTAGGCTTAAGGCCTGGGCACAAGTGTGGGCTAGGATCAAGGCAGGGGGCACAAGTGCGGGCTAGGATCAAGGCAGGGGGCACAAGTGCGGGCTAGGCTTAACGCCTGGGCACAAGTGCAGGCTAGGCTTAAGGCCTGGGCACAAGTGCAGGCTAGGCTTAAGGCCTGGGCACAAGTGCAGTGCTGGCTAGGATCAAGGCAAAGGCCACAAGTGCCAGCTAGGCTTAAGGCATGGGCACAAGTGTGGGCTAGGCTTAAGGCCTAGGCACAAGTGCGGGCTAGGCTTAAGGCCTGGGCACAAGTGCGGGCTAGGCTTAAGGCCTGGGCACAAGTGCGGGCTAGGCTTAATGCCTGGGCACAAGTGCGGGCTAGGCTTAAGGCCGGGTCACAAGTGCGGGCTAGGCTTAAGGCCGGGGCACTAGTGCGGGCTAGGCTTAAGGCCTGGGCACAAGTGCGGGCTAGGCTTAAGGCCTGGGCACAAGTGCGGGCTAGGCTTAAGGCCTGGGCACAAGTGCGGGCTAGGCTTAAGGCCTGGGCACAAGTGCGGGCTAGGCTTAAGGCCTGGGCACAAGTGCGGGCTAGGCTTAAGGCCGGGGCACAAGTGCGGGCTAGGCTTAAGGCCGGGGCACAAGTGCGGGCTAGGCTTAAGGCCTGGGCACAAGTGCGGGCTAGGCTTAAGGCCTGGGCACAAGTGCGGGCTAGGATCAAGGCAGGGGGCACAAGTGCGGGCTAGGATCAAGGCAGGGGGCACAAGTGCGGGCTAGGCTTAACGCCTGGGCACAAGTGCAGGCTAGGCTTAAGGCCTGGGCACAAGTGCAGGCTAGGCTTAAGGCCTGGGCACAAGTGCAGTGCTGGCTAGGATCAAGGCAAAGGCCACAAGTGCCAGCTAGGCTTAAGGCATGGGCACAAGTGTGGGCTAGGCTTAAGGCCTAGGCACAAGTGCGGGCTAGGCTTAAGGCCTGGGCACAAGTGCGGGCAAGGCTTAAGGCCTGGGCACAATTGCGGGCTAGGCTTAAGGCCTGGGCACAAGTGCAGGCTAGGCTTAAGGCCTGGGCACAAGTGCAGGCTAGGCTTAAGGCCTGGGCACAAGTGCAGTGCTGGCTAGGATCAAGGCAGGGGCCACAAGTGCCGGCTAGGCTTAAGGCATGGGCACAAGTGCTGGCTAGGATCAAGGCAGGAGGCACAAGTGCGGGCTAGGCTTAAGGCCTGGGCACAAGTGCGGGTGAGGCTTAAGGCCTGGGCACAAGTGCGGGCTAGGCTTAAGGCCTGGGCACAAGTGCGGGCTAAGCTTAAGGCCGGGGCACAAGTGCGGGCTAGGCTTAAGGCCGGAGCACAAGTGCGGGCTAGGCTTAAGGCCTGGGCACAAGTGCGGGCTAGGCTTAAGGCCTGGGCACAAGTGCGGGCTAGGCTTAAGGCCTGGGCACAAGTGCGGGTTAGGCTTAAGGCCTGGGCACAAGTGCGGGCTAGGCTTAAGGCCTGGGCACAAGTGCGGGCTAGGCTTAAGGCCTGGGCACAAGTGCGGGCTAGGCTTAAGGCCTGGGCACAAGTGCAGGCTAGGCTTCAGGCCTGGGCACAAGTGCAGGCTAGGCTTAAGGCCTGGGCACAAGTGCAGGCTAGGCTTCAGGCCTGGGCACAAGTGCCGGCTAGGCTTAAGGCATGGGCACAAGTGCCAGCCAGGCTTAAGGCCTAGGCACAAGTGCGGGCTAGGCTTAAGGCCTGGGCACAAGTGCGGGCTAGGCTTAAGGCCTGGGCACAAGTGCGGGCTAGGCTTAAGGCCTGGGCACAAGTGCGGGCTAGGCTTAAGGCCTGGGCACAAGTGCGGGCTAGGCTTAAGGCCTGGGCACAAGTGCGGGCTAGGCTTAAGGCCTGGGCACAAGTGCGGGCTAGGCTTAAGGCCTGGGCACAAGTGCGGGCTAGGCTTAACGCCTGGGCACAAGTGCGGGCTAGGCTTAAGGCCTGGGCACAAGTGCGGGCTAGGCTTAAGGCCTGGGCACAAGTGCGGGCTAGGCTTAAGGCCTGGGCACAAGTGCGGGCTAGGCTTAAGGCCTGGGCACAAGTGCGGGCTAGGCTTAAGGCCTGGGCACAAGTGCGGGCTAGGCTTAAGGCCTGGGCACAAGTGCGGGCTAGGCTTAAGGCCTGGGCACAAGTGCGGGCTAGGCTTAAGGCCTGGGCACAAGTGCGGGCTAGGCTTAAGGCCTGGGCACAAGTGCAGGCTAGGCTTAAGGCCTGGGCACAAGTGCGGGCTAGGCTTAAGGCAGGGGCACAAGTGCGGGCTAGGTTTAAGGCCTGGGCACAAGTGCGGGCTAGGCTTAAGGCCTGGGCACAAGTGCGGGCTAGGATCAAGGCAGGGGGCACAAGTGCGGGCTAGGATCAAGGCAGGGGGCACAAGTGCGGGCTAGGCTTAACGCCTGGGCACAAGTGCAGGCTAGGCTTAAGGCCTGGGCACAAGTGCAGGCTAGGCTTAAGGCCTGGGCACAAGTGCAGTGCTGGCTAGGATCAAGGCAAAGGCCACAAGTGCCAGCTAGGCTTAAGGCATGGGCACAAGTGTGGGCTAGGCTTAAGGCCTAGGCACAAGTGCGGGCTAGGCTTAAGGCATGGGCACAAGTGCTGGCTAGGATCAAGGCAGGAGGCACAAGTGCGGGCTAGGCTTAAGGCCTGGGCACAAGTGCGGGTGAGGCTTAAGGCCTGGGCACAAGTGCGGGCTAGGCTTAAGGCCTTTGCACAAGTGCGGGCTAAGCTTAAGGCCGGGGCACAAGTGCGGGCTAGGCTTAAGGCCGGAGCACAAGTGCGGGCTAGGCTTAAGGCCTGGGCACAAGTGCGGGCTAGGCTTAAGGCCTGGGCACAAGTGCGGGCTAGGCTTAAGGCCTGGGCACAAGTGCGGGTTAGGCTTAAGGCCTGGGCACAAGTGCGGGCTAGGCTTAAGGCCTGGGCACAAGTGCGGGCTAGGCTTAAGGCCTGGGCACAAGTGCGGGCTAGGCTTAAGGCCTGGGCACAAGTGCAGGCTAGGCTTCAGGCCTGGGCACAAGTGCAGGCTAGGCTTAAGGCCTGGGCACAAGTGCAGTGCTGGCTAGGATCAAGGCAGGGGCCACAAGTGCCGGCTAGGCTTAAGGCATGGGCACAAGTGCCAGCCAGGCTTAAGGCCTAGGCACAAGTGCGGGCTAGGCTTAAGGCCTGGGCACAAGTGCGGGCTAGGCTTAAGGCCTGGGCACAAGTGCGGGCTAGGCTTAAGGCCTGGGCACAAGTGCGGGCTAGGCTTAAGGCCTGGGCACAAGTGCGGGCTAGGCTTAAGGCCTGGGCACAAGTGCAGGCTAGGCTTAAGGCCTGGGCACAAGTGCGGGCTAGGCTTAAGGCCTAGGCACAAGTGCGGGCTAGGCTTAACGCCTGGGCACAAGTGCGGGCTAGGCTTAAGGCCTGGGCACAAGTGCGGGCTAGGCTTAAGGCCTGGGCACAAGTGCGGGCTAGGCTTAAGGCCTGGGCACAAGTGCGGGCTAGGCTTAAGGCCTGGGCACAAGTGCGGGCTAGGCTTAAGGCCTGGGCACAAGTGCGGGCTAGGCTTAAGGCCTGGGCACAAGTGCAGGCTAGGCTTAAGGCCTGGGCACAAGTGCAGTGCTGGCTAGGATCAAGGCAGGGGCCACAAGTGCCGGCTAGGCTTAAGGCATGGGCACAAGTGCTGGCTAGGATCAAGGCAGGAGGCACAAGTGCGGGCTAGGCTTAAGGCCTGGGCACAAGTGCGGGTGAGGCTTAAGGCCTGGGCACAAGTGCGGGCTAGGCTTAAGGCCTGGGCACAAGTGCGGGCTAAGCTTAAGGCCGGGGCACAAGTGCGGGCTAGGCTTAAGGCCGGAGCACAAGTGCGGGCTAGGCTTAAGGCCTGGGCACAAGTGCGGGCTAGGCTTAAGGCCTGGGCACACGTGCGGGCTAGGCTTAAGGCCTGGGCACAAGTGCGGGTTAGGCTTAAGGCCTGGGCACAAGTGCGGGCTAGGCTTAAGGCCTGGGCACAAGTGCGGGCTAGGCTTAAGGCCTGGGCACAAGTGCGGGCTAGGCTTAAGGCCTGGGCACAAGTGCAGGCTAGGCTTCAGGCCTGGGCACAAGTGCAGGCTAGGCTTAAGGCCTGGGCACAAGTGCAGTGCTGGCTAGGATCAAGGCAGGGGCCACAAGTGCCGGCTAGGCTTAAGGCATGGGCACAAGTGCCAGCCAGGCTTAAGGCCTAGGCACAAGTGCGGGCTAGGCTTAAGGTCTGGGCACAAGTGTGGGCTAGGCTTAAGGCCTGGGCACAAGTGCGGGCTAGGCTTAAGGCCTGGGCACAAGTGCGGGCTAGGCTTAAGGCCTGGGCACAAGTGCGGGCTAGGCTTAAGGCCTGGGCACAAGTGTGGGCTAGGCTTAAGGCCTGGGCACAAGTGCGGGCTGGGCTTAAGGCCTGGGCACAAGTGCGGGCTAGGCTTAACGCCTGGGCACAAGTGCGGGCTAGGCTTAAGGCCTGGGCACAAGTGCGGGTGAGGCTTAAGGCCTGGGCACAAGTGCGGGCTAGGCTTAAGGCCTGGGCACAAGTGCGGGCTAAGCTTAAGGCCGGGGCACAAGTGCGGGCTAGGCTTAAGGCCGGAGCACAAGTGCGGGCTAGGCTTAAGGCCTGGGCACAAGTGCGGGCTAGGCTTAAGGCCTGGGCACAAGTGCGGGCTAGGCTTAAGGCCTGGGCACAAGTGCGGGTTAGGCTTAAGGCCTGGGCACAAGTGCGGGCTAGGCTTAAGGCCTGGGCACAAGTGCGGGCTAGGCTTAAGGCCTGGGCACAAGTGCGGGCTAGGCTTAAGGCCTGGGCACAAGTGCAGGCTAGGCTTCAGGCCTGGGCACAAGTGCAGGCTAGGCTTAAGGCCTGGGCACAAGTGCAGGCTAGGCTTCAGGCCTGGGCACAAGTGCCGGCTAGGCTTAAGGCATGGGCACAAGTGCCAGCCAGGCTTAAGGCCTAGGCACAAGTGCGGGCTAGGCTTAAGGCCTGGGCACAAGTGCGGGCTAGGCTTAAGGCCTGGGCACAAGTGCGGGCTAGGCTTAAGGCCTGGGCACAAGTGCGGGCTAGGCTTAAGGCCTGGGCACAAGTGCGGGCTAGGCTTAAGGCCTGGGCACAAGTGCGGGCTAGGCTTAAGGCCTGGGCACAAGTGCGGGCTAGGCTTAAGGCCTGGGCACAAGTGCGGGCTAGGCTTAACGCCTGGGCACAAGTGCGGGCTAGGCTTAAGGCCTGGGCACAAGTGCGGGCTAGGCTTAAGGCCTGGGCACAAGTGCGGGCTAGGCTTAAGGCCTGGGCACAAGTGCGGGCTAGGCTTAAGGCCTGGGCACAAGTGCGGGCTAGGCTTAAGGCCTGGGCACAAGTGCGGGCTAGGCTTAAGGCCTGGGCACAAGTGCGGGCTAGGCTTAAGGCCTGGGCACAAGTGCGGGCTAGGCTTAAGGCCTGGGCACAAGTGCGGGCTAGGCTTAAGGCCTGGGCACAAGTGCAGGCTAGGCTTAAGGCCTGGGCACAAGTGCGGGCTAGGCTTAAGGCAGGGGCACAAGTGCGGGCTAGGTTTAAGGCCTGGGCACAAGTGCGGGCTAGGCTTAAGGCCTGGGCACAAGTGCGGGCTAGGATCAAGGCAGGGGGCACAAGTGCGGGCTAGGATCAAGGCAGGGGGCACAAGTGCGGGCTAGGCTTAACGCCTGGGCACAAGTGCAGGCTAGGCTTAAGGCCTGGGCACAAGTGCAGGCTAGGCTTAAGGCCTGGGCACAAGTGCAGTGCTGGCTAGGATCAAGGCAAAGGCCACAAGTGCCAGCTAGGCTTAAGGCATGGGCACAAGTGTGGGCTAGGCTTAAGGCCTAGGCACAAGTGCGGGCTAGGCTTAAGGCATGGGCACAAGTGCTGGCTAGGATCAAGGCAGGAGGCACAAGTGCGGGCTAGGCTTAAGGCCTGGGCACAAGTGCGGGTGAGGCTTAAGGCCTGGGCACAAGTGCGGGCTAGGCTTAAGGCCTTTGCACAAGTGCGGGCTAAGCTTAAGGCCGGGGCACAAGTGCGGGCTAGGCTTAAGGCCGGAGCACAAGTGCGGGCTAGGCTTAAGGCCTGGGCACAAGTGCGGGCTAGGCTTAAGGCCTGGGCACAAGTGCGGGCTAGGCTTAAGGCCTGGGCACAAGTGCGGGTTAGGCTTAAGGCCTGGGCACAAGTGCGGGCTAGGCTTAAGGCCTGGGCACAAGTGCGGGCTAGGCTTAAGGCCTGGGCACAAGTGCGGGCTAGGCTTAAGGCCTGGGCACAAGTGCAGGCTAGGCTTCAGGCCTGGGCACAAGTGCAGGCTAGGCTTAAGGCCTGGGCACAAGTGCAGTGCTGGCTAGGATCAAGGCAGGGGCCACAAGTGCCGGCTAGGCTTAAGGCATGGGCACAAGTGCCAGCCAGGCATAAGGCCTAGGCACAAGTGCGGGCTAGGCTTAAGGCCTGGGCACAAGTGCGGGCTAGGCTTAAGGCCTGGGCACAAGTGCGGGCTAGGCTTAAGGCCTGGGCACAAGTGCGGGCTAGGCTTAAGGCCTGGGCACAAGTGCGGGCTAGGCTTAAGGCCTGGGCACAAGTGCAGGCTAGGCTTAAGGCCTGGGCACAAGTGCGGGCTAGGCTTAAGGCCTAGGCACAAGTGCGGGCTAGGCTTAACGCCTGGGCACAAGTGCGGGCTAGGCTTAAGGCCTGGGCACAAGTGCGGGCTAGGCTTAAGGCCTGGGCACAAGTGCGGGCTAGGCTTAAGGCCTGGGCACAAGTGCGGGCTAGGCTTAAGGCCTGGGCACAAGTGCGGGCTAGGCTTAAGGCCTGGGCACAAGTGCGGGCTAGGCTTAAGGCCTGGGCACAAGTGCAGGCTAGGCTTAAGGCCTGGGCACAAGTGCAGTGCTGGCTAGGATCAAGGCAGGGGCCACAAGTGCCGGCTAGGCTTAAGGCATGGGCACAAGTGCTGGCTAGGATCAAGGCAGGAGGCACAAGTGCGGGCTAGGCTTAAGGCCTGGGCACAAGTGCGGGTGAGGCTTAAGGCCTGGGCACAAGTGCGGGCTAGGCTTAAGGCCTGGGCACAAGTGCGGGCTAAGCTTAAGGCCGGGGCACAAGTGCGGGCTAGGCTTAAGGCCGGAGCACAAGTGCGGGCTAGGCTTAAGGCCTGGGCACAAGTGCGGGCTAGGCTTAAGGCCTGGGCACACGTGCGGGCTAGGCTTAAGGCCTGGGCACAAGTGCGGGTTAGGCTTAAGGCCTGGGCACAAGTGCGGGCTAGGCTTAAGGCCTGGGCACAAGTGCGGGCTAGGCTTAAGGCCTGGGCACAAGTGCGGGCTAGGCTTAAGGCCTGGGCACAAGTGCAGGCTAGGCTTCAGGCCTGGGCACAAGTGCAGGCTAGGCTTAAGGCCTGGGCACAAGTGCAGTGCTGGCTAGGATCAAGGCAGGGGCCACAAGTGCCGGCTAGGCTTAAGGCATGGGCACAAGTGCCAGCCAGGCTTAAGGCCTAGGCACAAGTGCGGGCTAGGCTTAAGGTCTGGGCACAAGTGTGGGCTAGGCTTAAGGCCTGGGCACAAGTGCGGGCTAGGCTTAAGGCCTGGGCACAAGTGCGGGCTAGGCTTAAGGCCTGGGCACAAGTGCGGGCTAGGCTTAAGGCCTGGGCACAAGTGTGGGCTAGGCTTAAGGCCTGGGCACAAGTGCGGGCTGGGCTTAAGGCCTGGGCACAAGTGCGGGCTAGGCTTAACGCCTGGGCACAAGTGCGGGCTAGGCTTAAGGCCTGGGCACAAGTGCGGGCTAGGCTTAAGGCCTGGGCACAAGTGCGGGCTAGGCTTAAGGCCTGGGCACAAGTGCGGGCTAGGCTTAAGGCCTGGGCACAAGTGCGGGCTAGGCTTAAGGCCTGGGCACAAGTGCGGCTAGGCTTAAGGCCTGGGCACAAGTGCGGGCTAGGCTTAAGGCCTAGGCACAAGTGCGGGCTAGGCTTAAGGCCTGGGCACAAGTGCGGGCAAGGCTTAAGGCCTGGGCACAATTGCGGGCTAGGCTTAAGGCCTGGGCACAAGTGCAGGCTAGGCTTAAGGCCTGGGCACAAGTGCAGGCTAGGCTTAAGGCCTGGGCACAAGTGCAGTGCTGGCTAGGATCAAGGCAGGGGCCACAAGTGCCGGCTAGGCTTAAGGCATGGGCACAAGTGCTGGCTAGGATCAAGGCAGGAGGCACAAGTGCGGGCTAGGCTTAAGGCCTGGGCACAAGTGCGGGTGAGGCTTAAGGCCTGGGCACAAGTGCGGGCTAGGCTTAAGGCCTGGGCACAAGTGCGGGCTAAGCTTAAGGCCGGGGCACAAGTGCGGGCTAGGCTTAAGGCCGGAGCACAAGTGCGGGCTAGGCTTAAGGCCTGGGCACAAGTGCGGGCTAGGCTTAAGGCCTGGGCACAAGTGCGGGCTAGGCTTAAGGCCTGGGCACAAGTGCGGGCTAGGCTTAAGGCCTGGGCACAAGTGCAGGCTAGGCTTCAGGCCTGGGCACAAGTGCAGGCTAGGCTTAAGGCCTGGGCACAAGTGCAGTGCTGGCTAGGATCAAGGCAGGGGCCACAAGTGCCGGCTAGGCTTAAGGCATGGGCACAAGTGCCAGCCAGGCTTAAGGCCTAGGCACAAGTGCGGGCTAGGCTTAAGGTCTGGGCACAAGTGTGGGCTAGGCTTAAGGCCTGGGCACAAGTGCGGGCTAGGCTTAAGGCCTGGGCACAAGTGCGGGCTAGGCTTAAGGCCTGGGCACAAGTGCGGGCTAGGCTTAAGGCCTGGGCACAAGTGTGGGCTAGGCTTAAGGCCTGGGCACAAGTGCGGGCTGGGCTTAAGGCCTGGGCACAAGTGCGGGCTAGGCTTAACGCCTGGGCACAAGTGCGGGCTAGGCTTAAGGCCTGGGCACAAGTGCGGGTGAGGCTTAAGGCCTGGGCACAAGTGCGGGCTAGGCTTAAGGCCTGGGCACAAGTGCGGGCTAAGCTTAAGGCCGGGGCACAAGTGCGGGCTAGGCTTAAGGCCGGAGCACAAGTGCGGGCTAGGCTTAAGGCCTGGGCACAAGTGCGGGCTAGGCTTAAGGCCTGGGCACAAGTGCGGGCTAGGCTTAAGGCCTGGGCACAAGTGCGGGTTAGGCTTAAGGCCTGGGCACAAGTGCGGGCTAGGCTTAAGGCCTGGGCACAAGTGCGGGCTAGGCTTAAGGCCTGGGCACAAGTGCGGGCTAGGCTTAAGGCCTGGGCACAAGTGCAGGCTAGGCTTCAGGCCTGGGCACAAGTGCAGGCTAGGCTTAAGGCCTGGGCACAAGTGCAGGCTAGGCTTCAGGCCTGGGCACAAGTGCCGGCTAGGCTTAAGGCATGGGCACAAGTGCCAGCCAGGCTTAAGGCCTAGGCACAAGTGCGGGCTAGGCTTAAGGCCTGGGCACAAGTGCGGGCTAGGCTTAAGGCCTGGGCACAAGTGCGGGCTAGGCTTAAGGCCTGGGCACAAGTGCGGGCTAGGCTTAAGGCCTGGGCACAAGTGCGGGCTAGGCTTAAGGCCTGGGCACAAGTGCGGGCTAGGCTTAAGGCCTGGGCACAAGTGCGGGCTAGGCTTAAGGCCTGGGCACAAGTGCGGGCTAGGCTTAACGCCTGGGCACAAGTGCGGGCTAGGCTTAAGGCCTGGGCACAAGTGCGGGCTAGGCTTAAGGCCTGGGCACAAGTGCGGGCTAGGCTTAAGGCCTGGGCACAAGTGCGGGCTAGGCTTAAGGCCTGGGCACAAGTGCGGGCTAGGCTTAAGGCCTGGGCACAAGTGCGGGCTAGGCTTAAGGCCTGGGCACAAGTGCGGGCTAGGCTTAAGGCCTGGGCACAAGTGCGGGCTAGGCTTAAGGCCTGGGCACAAGTGCGGGCTAGGCTTAAGGCCTGGGCACAAGTGCAGGCTAGGCTTAAGGCCTGGGCACAAGTGCGGGCTAGGCTTAAGGCAGGGGCACAAGTGCGGGCTAGGTTTAAGGCCTGGGCACAAGTGCGGGCTAGGCTTAAGGCCTGGGCACAAGTGCGGGCTAGGATCAAGGCAGGGGGCACAAGTGCGGGCTAGGATCAAGGCAGGGGGCACAAGTGCGGGCTAGGCTTAACGCCTGGGCACAAGTGCAGGCTAGGCTTAAGGCCTGGGCACAAGTGCAGGCTAGGCTTAAGGCCTGGGCACAAGTGCAGTGCTGGCTAGGATCAAGGCAAAGGCCACAAGTGCCAGCTAGGCTTAAGGCATGGGCACAAGTGTGGGCTAGGCTTAAGGCCTAGGCACAAGTGCGGGCTAGGCTTAAGGCATGGGCACAAGTGCTGGCTAGGATCAAGGCAGGAGGCACAAGTGCGGGCTAGGCTTAAGGCCTGGGCACAAGTGCGGGTGAGGCTTAAGGCCTGGGCACAAGTGCGGGCTAGGCTTAAGGCCTTTGCACAAGTGCGGGCTAAGCTTAAGGCCGGGGCACAAGTGCGGGCTAGGCTTAAGGCCGGAGCACAAGTGCGGGCTAGGCTTAAGGCCTGGGCACAAGTGCGGGCTAGGCTTAAGGCCTGGGCACAAGTGCGGGCTAGGCTTAAGGCCTGGGCACAAGTGCGGGTTAGGCTTAAGGCCTGGGCACAAGTGCGGGCTAGGCTTAAGGCCTGGGCACAAGTGCGGGCTAGGCTTAAGGCCTGGGCACAAGTGCGGGCTAGGCTTAAGGCCTGGGCACAAGTGCAGGCTAGGCTTCAGGCCTGGGCACAAGTGCAGGCTAGGCTTAAGGCCTGGGCACAAGTGCAGTGCTGGCTAGGATCAAGGCAGGGGCCACAAGTGCCGGCTAGGCTTAAGGCATGGGCACAAGTGCCAGCCAGGCTTAAGGCCTAGGCACAAGTGCGGGCTAGGCTTAAGGCCTGGGCACAAGTGCGGGCTAGGCTTAAGGCCTGGGCACAAGTGCGGGCTAGGCTTAAGGCCTGGGCACAAGTGCGGGCTAGGCTTAAGGCCTGGGCACAAGTGCGGGCTAGGCTTAAGGCCTGGGCACAAGTGCAGGCTAGGCTTAAGGCCTGGGCACAAGTGCGGGCTAGGCTTAAGGCCTAGGCACAAGTGCGGGCTAGGCTTAACGCCTGGGCACAAGTGCAGGCTAGGCTTAAGGCCTGGGCACAAGTGCGGGCTAGGCTTAAGGCCTGGGCACAAGTGCGGGCTAGGCTTAAGGCCTGGGCACAAGTGCGGGCTAGGCTTAAGGCCTGGGCACAAGTGCGGGCTAGGCTTAAGGCCTGGGCACAAGTGCGGGCTAGGCTTAAGGCCTGGGCACAAGTGCAGGCTAGGCTTAAGGCCTGGGCACAAGTGCAGTGCTGGCTAGGATCAAGGCAGGGGCCACAAGTGCCGGCTAGGCTTAAGGCATGGGCACAAGTGCTGGCTAGGATCAAGGCAGGAGGCACAAGTGCGGGCTAGGCTTAAGGCCTGGGCACAAGTGCGGGTGAGGCTTAAGGCCTGGGCACAAGTGCGGGCTAGGCTTAAGGCCTGGGCACAAGTGCGGGCTAAGCTTAAGGCCGGGGCACAAGTGCGGGCTAGGCTTAAGGCCGGAGCACAAGTGCGGGCTAGGCTTAAGGCCTGGGCACAAGTGCGGGCTAGGCTTAAGGCCTGGGCACACGTGCGGGCTAGGCTTAAGGCCTGGGCACAAGTGCGGGTTAGGCTTAAGGCCTGGGCACAAGTGCGGGCTAGGCTTAAGGCCTGGGCACAAGTGCGGGCTAGGCTTAAGGCCTGGGCACAAGTGCGGGCTAGGCTTAAGGCCTGGGCACAAGTGCAGGCTAGGCTTCAGGCCTGGGCACAAGTGCAGGCTAGGCTTAAGGCCTGGGCACAAGTGCAGTGCTGGCTAGGATCAAGGCAGGGGCCACAAGTGCCGGCTAGGCTTAAGGCATGGGCACAAGTGCCAGCCAGGCTTAAGGCCTAGGCACAAGTGCGGGCTAGGCTTAAGGTCTGGGCACAAGTGTGGGCTAGGCTTAAGGCCTGGGCACAAGTGCGGGCTAGGCTTAAGGCCTGGGCACAAGTGCGGGCTAGGCTTAAGGCCTGGGCACAAGTGCGGGCTAGGCTTAAGGCCTGGGCACAAGTGTGGGCTAGGCTTAAGGCCTGGGCACAAGTGCGGGCTGGGCTTAAGGCCTGGGCACAAGTGCGGGCTAGGCTTAACGCCTGGGCACAAGTGCGGGCTAGGCTTAAGGCCTGGGCACAAGTGCGGGCTAGGCTTAAGGCCTGGGCACAAGTGCGGGCTAGGCTTAAGGCCTGGGCACAAGTGCGGGCTAGGCTTAAGGCCTGGGCACAAGTGCGGGCTAGGCTTAAGGCCTGGGCACAAGTGCGGCTAGGCTTAAGGCCTGGGCACAAGTGCGGGCTAGGCTTAAGGCCTAGGCACAAGTGCGGGCTAGGCTTAAGGCCTGGGCACAAGTGCGGGCAAGGCTTAAGGCCTGGGCACAATTGCGGGCTAGGCTTAAGGCCTGGGCACAAGTGCAGGCTAGGCTTAAGGCCTGGGCACAAGTGCAGGCTAGGCTTAAGGCCTGGGCACAAGTGCAGTGCTGGCTAGGATCAAGGCAGGGGCCACAAGTGCCGGCTAGGCTTAAGGCATGGGCACAAGTGCTGGCTAGGATCAAGGCAGGAGGCACAAGTGCGGGCTAGGCTTAAGGCCTGGGCACAAGTGCGGGTGAGGCTTAAGGCCTGGGCACAAGTGCGGGCTAGGCTTAAGGCCTGGGCACAAGTGCGGGCTAAGCTTAAGGCCGGGGCACAAGTGCGGGCTAGGCTTAAGGCCGGAGCACAAGTGCGGGCTAGGCTTAAGGCCTGGGCACAAGTGCGGGCTAGGCTTAAGGCCTGGGCACAAGTGCGGGCTAGGCTTAAGGCCTGGGCACAAGTGCGGGTTAGGCTTAAGGCCTGGGCACAAGTGCGGGCTAGGCTTAAGGCCTGGGCACAAGTGCGGGCTAGGCTTAAGGCCTGGGCACAAGTGCGGGCTAGGCTTAAGGCCTGGGCACAAGTGCAGGCTAGGCTTCAGGCCTGGGCACAAGTGCAGGCTAGGCTTAAGGCCTGGGCACAAGTGCAGTGCTGGCTAGGATCAAGGCAGGGGCCACAAGTGCCGGCTAGGCTTAAGGCATGGGCACAAGTGCCAGCCAGGCTTAAGGCCTAGGCACAAGTGCGGGCTAGGCTTAAGGCCTGGGCACAAGTGCGGGCTAGGCTTAAGGCCTGGGCACAAGTGCGGGCTAGGCTTAAGGCCTGGGCACAAGTGCGGGCTAGGCTTAAGGCCTGGGCACAAGTGCGGGCTAGGCTTAAGGCCTGGGCACAAGTGCGGGCTAGGCTTAAGGCCTGGGCACAAGTGCGGGCTAGGCTTAAGGCCTGGGCACAAGTGCGGGCTAGGCTTAACGCCTGGGCACAAGTGCGGGCTAGGCTTAAGGCCTGGGCACAAGTGCGGGCTAGGCTTAAGGCCTGGGCACAAGTGCGGGCTAGGCTTAAGGCCTGGGCACAAGTGCGGGCTAGGCTTAAGGCCTGGGCACAAGTGCGGGCTAGGCTTAAGGCCTGGGCACAAGTGCGGGCTAGGCTTAAGGCCTGGGCACAAGTGCGGGCTAGGCTTAAGGCCTGGGCACAAGTGCGGGCTAGGCTTAAGGCCTGGGCACAAGTGCGGGCTAGGCTTAAGGCCTGGGCACAAGTGCAGGCTAGGCTTAAGGCCTGGGCACAAGTGCGGGCTAGGCTTAAGGCAGGGGCACAAGTGCGGGCTAGGTTTAAGGCCTGGGCACAAGTGCGGGCTAGGATTAAGGCCTGGGCACAAGTGCGGGCTAGGATCAAGGCAGGGGGCACAATTGCGGGCTAGGATCAAGGCAGGGGGCACAAGTGCGGGCTAGGCTTAACGCCTGGGCACAAGTGCAGGCTAGGCTTAAGGCCTGGGCACAAGTGCAGGCTAGGCTTAAGGCCTGGGCACAAGTGCAGTGCTGGCTAGGATCAAGGCAAAGGCCACAAGTGCCAGCTAGGCTTAAGGCATGGGCACAAGTGTGGGCTAGGCTTAAGGCCTAGGCACAAGTGCGGGCTAGGCTTAAGGCCTGGGCACAAGTGCGGGCTAGGCTTAAGGCCTGGGCACAAGTGCGGGCTAGGCTTAAGGCCTGGGCACAAGTGCGGGCTAGGCTTAAGGCCGGGGCACAAGTGCGGGCTAGGCTTAAGGCCGGGGCACAAGTGCGGGCTAGGCTTAAGGCCTGGGCACAAGTGCGGGCTAGGCTTAAGGCCTGGGCACAAGTGCGGGCTAGGATCAAGGCAGGGGGCACAAGTGCGGGCTAGGATCAAGGCAGGGGGCACAAGTGCGGGCTAGGCTTAACGCCTGGGCACAAGTGCAGGCTAGGCTTAAGGCCTGGGCACAAGTGCAGGCTAGGCTTAAGGCCTGGGCACAAGTGCAGTGCTGGCTAGGATCAAGGCAAAGGCCACAAGTGCCAGCTAGGCTTAAGGCATGGGCACAAGTGTGGGCTAGGCTTAAGGCCTAGGCACAAGTGCGGGCTAGGCTTAAGGCCTGGGCACAAGTGCGGGCTAGGCTTAAGGCCTGGGCACAAGTGCGGGCTAGGCTTAAGGCCTGGGCACAAGTGCGGGCTAGGCTTAAGGCCTGGGCACAAGTGCGGGCTAGGCTTAAGGCCTGGGCACAAGTGCGGGCTAGGCTTAAGGCCTGGGCACAAGTGCGGGCTAGGCTTAAGGCCTGGGCACAAGTGCGGGCTAGGCTTAAGGCCTGGGCACAAGTGCGGGCTAGGCTTAAGGCCTGGGCACAAGTGCAGGCTAGGCTTAAGGCCTGGGCACAAGTGCGGGCTAGGCTTAAGGCAGGGGCACAAGTGCGGGCTAGGTTTAAGGCCTGGGCACAAGTGCGGGCTAGGATTAAGGCCTGGGCACAAGTGCGGGCTAGGATCAAGGCAGGGGGCACAATTGCGGGCTAGGATCAAGGCAGGGGGCACAAGTGCGGGCTAGGCTTAACGCCTGGGCACAAGTGCAGGCTAGGCTTAAGGCCTGGGCACAAGTGCAGGCTAGGCTTAAGGCCTGGGCACAAGTGCAGTGCTGGCTAGGATCAAGGCAAAGGCCACAAGTGCCAGCTAGGCTTAAGGCATGGGCACAAGTGTGGGCTAGGCTTAAGGCCTAGGCACAAGTGCGGGCTAGGCTTAAGGCCTGGGCACAAGTGCGGGCTAGGCTTAAGGCCTGGGCACAAGTGCGGGCTAGGCTTAAGGCCTGGGCACAAGTGCGGGCTAGGCTTAAGGCCGGGGCACAAGTGCGGGCTAGGCTTAAGGCCGGGGCACAAGTGCGGGCTAGGCTTAAGGCCTGGGCACAAGTGCGGGCTAGGCTTAAGGCCTGGGCACAAGTGCGGGCTAGGATCAAGGCAGGGGGCACAAGTGCGGGCTAGGATCAAGGCAGGGGGCACAAGTGCGGGCTAGGCTTAACGCCTGGGCACAAGTGCAGGCTAGGCTTAAGGCCTGGGCACAAGTGCAGGCTAGGCTTAAGGCCTGGGCACAAGTGCAGTGCTGGCTAGGATCAAGGCAAAGGCCACAAGTGCCAGCTAGGCTTAAGGCATGGGCACAAGTGTGGGCTAGGCTTAAGGCCTAGGCACAAGTGCGGGCTAGGCTTAAGGCCTGGGCACAAGTGCGGGCTAGGCTTAAGGCCTGGGCACAAGTGCGGGCTAGGCTTAATGCCTGGGCACAAGTGCGGGCTAGGCTTAAGGCCGGGGCACAAGTGCGGGCTAGGCTTAAGGCCGGGGCACAAGTGCGGGCTAGGCTTAAGGCCTGGGCACAAGTGCGGGCTAGGCTTAAGGCCTGGGCACAAGTGCGGGCTAGGCTTAAGGCCTGGGCACAAGTGCGGGCTAGGCTTAAGGCCTGGGCACAAGTGCGGGCTAGGCTTAAGGCCTGGGCACAAGTGCGGGCTAGGCTTAAGGCCGGGGCACAAGTGCGGGCTAGGCTTAAGGCCGGGGCACAAGTGCGGGCTAGGCTTAAGGCCTGGGCACAAGTGCGGGCTAGGCTTAAGGCCTGGGCACAAGTGCGGGCTAGGATCAAGGCAGGGGGCACAAGTGCGGGCTAGGATCAAGGCAGGGGGCACAAGTGCGGGCTAGGCTTAACGCCTGGGCACAAGTGCAGGCTAGGCTTAAGGCCTGGGCACAAGTGCAGGCTAGGCTTAAGGCCTGGGCACAAGTGCAGTGCTGGCTAGGATCAAGGCAAAGGCCACAAGTGCCAGCTAGGCTTAAGGCATGGGCACAAGTGTGGGCTAGGCTTAAGGCCTAGGCACAAGTGCGGGCTAGGCTTAAGGCCTGGGCACAAGTGCGGGCAAGGCTTAAGGCCTGGGCACAATTGCGGGCTAGGCTTAAGGCCTGGGCACAAGTGCAGGCTAGGCCTAAGGCCTGGGCACAAGTGCAGGCTAGGCTTAAGGCCTGGGCACAAGTGCAGTGCTGGCTAGGATCAAGGCAGGGGCCACAAGTGCCGGCTAGGCTTAAGGCATGGGCACAAGTGCTGGCTAGGATCAAGGCAGGAGGCACAAGTGCGGGCTAGGCTTAAGGCCTGGGCACAAG
Organism: Ranitomeya imitator; assembly: GCF_032444005.1. NCBI lineage: Eukaryota > Metazoa > Chordata > Amphibia > Anura > Dendrobatidae > Ranitomeya > Ranitomeya imitator. Next base: position 404,417 of record NW_027194145.1, read on the forward strand.
TGCGGGTGAGGCTTAAGGCCTGGGCACAAGTGCGGGCTAGGCTTAAGGCCTGGGCACAAGTGCGGGCTAAGCTTAAGGCCGGGGCACAAGTGCGGGCTAGGCTTAAGGCCGGAGCACAAGTGCGGGCTAGGCTTAAGGCCTGGGCACAAGTGCGGGCTAGGCTTAAGGCCTGGGCACAAGTGCGGGCTAGGCTTAAGGCCTGGGCACAAGTGCGGGTTAGGCTTAAGGCCTGGGCACAAGTGCGGGCTAGGCTTAAGGCCTGGGCACAAGTGCGGGCTAGGCTTAAGGCCTGGGCACAAGTGCGGGCTAGGCTTAAGGCCTGGGCACAAGTGCAGGCTAGGCTTCAGGCCTGGGCACAAGTGCAGGCTAGGCTTAAGGCCTGGGCACAAGTGCAGGCTAGGCTTCAGGCCTGGGCACAAGTGCCGGCTAGGCTTAAGGCATGGGCACAAGTGCCAGCCAGGCTTAAGGCCTAGGCACAAGTGCGGGCTAGGCTTAAGGCCTGGGCACAAGTGCGGGCTAGGCTTAAGGCCTGGGCACAAGTGCGGGCTAGGCTTAAGGCCTGGGCACAAGTGCGGGCTAGGCTTAAGGCCTGGGCACAAGTGCGGGCTAGGCTTAAGGCCTGGGCACAAGTGCGGGCTAGGCTTAAGGCCTGGGCACAAGTGCGGGCTAGGCTTAAGGCCTGGGCACAAGTGCGGGCTAGGCTTAACGCCTGGGCACAAGTGCGGGCTAGGCTTAAGGCCTGGGCACAAGTGCGGGCTAGGCTTAAGGCCTGGGCACAAGTGCGGGCTAGGCTTAAGGCCTGGGCACAAGTGCGGGCTAGGCTTAAGGCCTGGGCACAAGTGCGGGCTAGGCTTAAGGCCTGGGCACAAGTGCGGGCTAGGATCAAGGCAGGGGGCACAAGTGCGGGCTAGGATCAAGGCAGGGGGCACAAGTGCGGGCTAGGCTTAACGCCTGGGCACAAGTGCAGGCTAGGCTTAAGGCCTGGGCACAAGTGCAGGCTAGGCTTAAGGCCTGGGCACAAGTGCAGTGCTGGCTAGGATCAAGGCAAAGGCCACAAGTGCCAGCTAGGCTTAAGGCATGGGCACAAGTGTGGGCTAGGCTTAAGGCCTAGGCACAAGTGCGGGCTAGGCTTAAGGCCTGGGCACAAGTGCGGGCAAGGCTTAAGGCCTGGGCACAATTGCGGGCTAGGCTTAAGGCCTGGGCACAAGTGCAGGCTAGGCTTAAGGCCTGGGCACAAGTGCAGGCTAGGCTTAAGGCCTGGGCACAAGTGCAGTGCTGGCTAGGATCAAGGCAGGGGCCACAAGTGCCGGCTAGGCTTAAGGCATGGGCACAAGTGCTGGCTAGGATCAAGGCAGGAGGCACAAGTGCGGGCTAGGCTTAAGGCCTGGGCACAAGTGCGGGTGAGGCTTAAGGCCTGGGCACAAGTGCGGGCTAGGCTTAAGGCCTGGGCACAAGTGCGGGCTAAGCTTAAGGCCGGGGCACAAGTGCGGGCTAGGCTTAAGGCCGGAGCACAAGTGCGGGCTAGGCTTAAGGCCTGGGCACAAGTGCGGGCTAGGCTTAAGGCCTGGGCACAAGTGCGGGCTAGGCTTAAGGCCTGGGCACAAGTGCGGGTTAGGCTTAAGGCCTGGGCACAAGTGCGGGCTAGGCTTAAGGCCTGGGCACAAGTGCGGGCTAGGCTTAAGGCCTGGGCACAAGTGCGGGCTAGGCTTAAGGCCTGGGCACAAGTGCAGGCTAGGCTTCAGGCCTGGGCACAAGTGCAGGCTAGGCTTAAGGCCTGGGCACAAGTGCAGGCTAGGCTTCAGGCCTGGGCACAAGTGCCGGCTAGGCTTAAGGCATGGGCACAAGTGCCAGCCAGGCTTAAGGCCTAGGCACAAGTGCGGGCTAGGCTTAAGGCCTGGGCACAAGTGCGGGCTAGGCTTAAGGCCTGGGCACAAGTGCGGGCTAGGCTTAAGGCCTGGGCACAAGTGCGGGCTAGGCTTAAGGCCTGGGCACAAGTGCGGGCTAGGCTTAAGGCCTGGGCACAAGTGCGGGCTAGGCTTAAGGCCTGGGCACAAGTGCGGGCTAGGCTTAAGGCCTGGGCACAAGTGCGGGCTAGGCTTAACGCCTGGGCACAAGTGCGGGCTAGGCTTAAGGCCTGGGCACAAGTGCGGGCTAGGCTTAAGGCCTGGGCACAAGTGCGGGCTAGGCTTAAGGCCTGGGCACAAGTGCGGGCTAGGCTTAAGGCCTGGGCACAAGTGCGGGCTAGGCTTAAGGCCTGGGCACAAGTGCGGGCTAGGCTTAAGGCCTGGGCACAAGTGCGGGCTAGGCTTAAGGCCTGGGCACAAGTGCGGGCTAGGCTTAAGGCCTGGGCACAAGTGCGGGCTAGGCTTAAGGCCTGGGCACAAGTGCAGGCTAGGCTTAAGGCCTGGGCACAAGTGCGGGCTAGGCTTAAGGCAGGGGCACAAGTGCGGGCTAGGCTTAACGCCTGGGCACAAGTGCAGGCTAGGCTTAAGGCCTGGGCACAAGTGCAGGCTAGGCTTAAGGCCTGGGCACAAGTGCAGTGCTGGCTAGGATCAAGGCAAAGGCCACAAGTGCCAGCTAGGCTTAAGGCATGGGCACAAGTGTGGGCTAGGCTTAAGGCCTAGGCACAAGTGCGGGCTAGGCTTAAGGCATGGGCACAAGTGCTGGCTAGGATCAAGGCAGGAGGCACAAGTGCGGGCTAGGCTTAAGGCCTGGGCACAAGTGCAGGTGAGGCTTAAGGCCTGGGCACAAGTGCGGGCTAGGCTTAAGGCCTTTGCACAAGTGCGGGCTAAGCTTAAGGCCGGGGCACAAGTGCGGGCTAGGCTTAAGGCCGGAGCACAAGTGCGGGCTAGGCTTAAGGCCTGGGCACAAGTGCGGGCTAGGCTTAAGGCCTGGGCACAAGTGCGGGCTAGGCTTAAGGCCTGGGCACAAGTGCGGGTTAGGCTTAAGGCCTGGGCACAAGTGCGGGCTAGGCTTAAGGCCTGGGCACAAGTGCGGGCTAGGCTTAAGGCCTGGGCACAAGTGCGGGCTAGGCTTAAGGCCTGGGCACAAGTGCAGGCTAGGCTTCAGGCCTGGGCACAAGTGCAGGCTAGGCTTAAGGCCTGGGCACAAGTGCAGTGCTGGCTAGGATCAAGGCAGGGGCCACAAGTGCCGGCTAGGCTTAAGGCATGGGCACAAGTGCCAGCCAGGCTTAAGGCCTAGGCACAAGTGCGGGCTAGGCTTAAGGCCTGGGCACAAGTGCGGGCTAGGCTTAAGGCCTGGGCACAAGTGCGGGCTAGGCTTAAGGCCTGGGCACAAGTGCGGGCTAGGCTTAAGGCCTGGGCACAAGTGCGGGCTAGGCTTAAGGCCTGGGCACAAGTGCAGGCTAGGCTTAAGGCCTGGGCACAAGTGCGGGCTAGGCTTAAGGCCTAGGCACAAGTGCGGGCTAGGCTTAACGCCTGGGCACAAGTGCGGGCTAGGCTTAAGGCCTGGGCACAAGTGCGGGCTAGGCTTAAGGCCTGGGCACAAGTGCGGGCTAGGCTTAAGGCCTGGGCACAAGTGCGGGCTAGGCTTAAGGCCTGGGCACAAGTGCGGGCTAGGCTTAAGGCCTGGGCACAAGTGCGGGCTAGGCTTAAGGCCTGGGCACAAGTGCAGGCTAGGCTTAAGGCCTGGGCACAAGTGCAGTGCTGGCTAGGATCAAGGCAGGGGCCACAAGTGCCGGCTAGGCTTAAGGCATGGGCACAAGTGCTGGCTAGGATCAAGGCAGGAGGCACAAGTGCGGGCTAGGCTTAAGGCCTGGGCACAAGTGCGGGTGAGGCTTAAGGCCTGGGCACAAGTGCGGGCTAGGCTTAAGGCCTGGGCACAAGTGCGGGCTAAGCTTAAGGCCGGGGCACAAGTGCGGGCTAGGCTTAAGGCCGGAGCACAAGTGCGGGCTAGGCTTAAGGCCTGGGCACAAGTGCGGGCTAGGCTTAAGGCCTGGGCACACGTGCGGGCTAGGCTTAAGGCCTGGGCACAAGTGCGGGTTAGGCTTAAGGCCTGGGCACAAGTGCGGGCTAGGCTTAAGGCCTGGGCACAAGTGCGGGCTAGGCTTAAGGCCTGGGCACAAGTGCGGGCTAGGCTTAAGGCCTGGGCACAAGTGCAGGCTAGGCTTCAGGCCTGGGCACAAGTGCAGGCTAGGCTTAAGGCCTGGGCACAAGTGCAGTGCTGGCTAGGATCAAGGCAGGGGCCACAAGTGCCGGCTAGGCTTAAGGCATGGGCACAAGTGCCAGCCAGGCTTAAGGCCTAGGCACAAGTGCGGGCTAGGCTTAAGGTCTGGGCACAAGTGTGGGCTAGGCTTAAGGCCTGGGCACAAGTGCGGGCTAGGCTTAAGGCCTGGGCACAAGTGCGGGCTAGGCTTAAGGCCTGGGCACAAGTGCGGGCTAGGCTTAAGGCCTGGGCACAAGTGTGGGCTAGGCTTAAGGCCTGGGCACAAGTGCGGGCTAGGCTTAAGGCCTGGGCACAAGTGCGGGCTAGGCTTAACGCCTGGGCACAAGTGCGGGCTAGGCTTAAGGCCTGGGCACAAGTGCGGGCTAGGCTTAAGGCCTGGGCACAAGTGCGGGCTAGGCTTAAGGCCTGGGCACAAGTGCGGGCTAGGCTTAAGGCCTGGGCACAAGTGCGGGCTAGGCTTAAGGCCTGGGCACAAGTGCGGCTAGGCTTAAGGCCTGGGCACAAGTGCGGGCTAGGCTTAAGGCCTAGGCACAAGTGCGGGCTAGGCTTAAGGCCTGGGCACAAGTGCGGGCAAGGCTTAAGGCCTGGGCACAATTGCGGGCTAGGCTTAAGGCCTGGGCACAAGTGCAGGCTAGGCTTAAGGCCTGGGCACAAGTGCAGGCTAGGCTTAAGGCCTGGGCACAAGTGCAGTGCTGGCTAGGATCAAGGCAGGGGCCACAAGTGCCGGCTAGGCTTAAGGCATGGGCACAAGTGCTGGCTAGGATCAAGGCAGGAGGCACAAGTGCGGGCTAGGCTTAAGGCCTGGGCACAAGTGCGGGTGAGGCTTAAGGCCTGGGCACAAGTGCGGGCTAGGCTTAAGGCCTGGGCACAAGTGCGGGCTAAGCTTAAGGCCGGGGCACAAGTGCGGGCTAGGCTTAAGGCCGGAGCACAAGTGCGGGCTAGGCTTAAGGCCTGGGCACAAGTGCGGGCTAGGCTTAAGGCCTGGGCACAAGTGCGGGCTAGGCTTAAGGCCTGGGCACAAGTGCGGGTTAGGCTTAAGGCCTGGGCACAAGTGCGGGCTAGGCTTAAGGCCTGGGCACAAGTGCGGGCTAGGCTTAAGGCCTGGGCACAAGTGCGGGCTAGGCTTAAGGCCTGGGCACAAGTGCAGGCTAGGCTTCAGGCCTGGGCACAAGTGCAGGCTAGGCTTAAGGCCTGGGCACAAGTGCAGTGCTGGCTAGGATCAAGGCAGGGGCCACAAGTGCCGGCTAGGCTTAAGGCATGGGCACAAGTGCCAGCCAGGCTTAAGGCCTAGGCACAAGTGCGGGCTAGGCTTAAGGCCTGGGCACAAGTGCGGGCTAGGCTTAAGGCCTGGGCACAAGTGCGGGCTAGGCTTAAGGCCTGGGCACAAGTGCGGGCTAGGCTTAAGGCCTGGGCACAAGTGCGGGCTAGGCTTAAGGCCTGGGCACAAGTGCGGGCTAGGCTTAAGGCCTGGGCACAAGTGCGGGCTAGGCTTAAGGCCTGGGCACAAGTGCGGGCTAGGCTTAACGCCTGGGCACAAGTGCGGGCTAGGCTTAAGGCCTGGGCACAAGTGCGGGCTAGGCTTAAGGCCTGGGCACAAGTGCGGGCTAGGCTTAAGGCCTGGGCACAAGTGCGGGCTAGGCTTAAGGCCTGGGCACAAGTGCGGGCTAGGCTTAAGGCCTGGGCACAAGTGCGGGCTAGGATCAAGGCAGGGGGCACAATTGCGGGCTAGGATCAAGGCAGGGGGCACAAGTGCGGGCTAGGCTTAACGCCTGGGCACAAGTGCAGGCTAGGCTTAAGGCCTGGGCACAAGTGCAGGCTAGGCTTAAGGCCTGGGCACAAGTGCAGTGCTGGCTAGGATCAAGGCAAAGGCCACAAGTGCCAGCTAGGCTTAAGGCATGGGCACAAGTGTGGGCTAGGCTTAAGGCCTAGGCACAAGTGCGGGCTAGGCTTAAGGCCTGGGCACAAGTGCGGGCTAGGCTTAAGGCCTGGGCACAAGTGCGGGCTAGGCTTAAGGCCTGGGCACAAGTGCGGGCTAGGCTTAAGGCCGGGGCACAAGTGCGGGCTAGGCTTAAGGCCGGGGCACAAGTGCGGGCTAGGCTTAAGGCCTGGGCACAAGTGCGGGCTAGGCTTAAGGCCTGGGCACAAGTGTGGGCTAGGATCAAGGCAGGGGGCACAAGTGCGGGCTAGGATCAAGGCAGGGGGCACAAGTGCGGGCTAGGCTTAACGCCTGGGCACAAGTGCAGGCTAGGCTTAAGGCCTGGGCACAAGTGCAGGCTAGGCTTAAGGCCTGGGCACAAGTGCAGTGCTGGCTAAGATCAAGGCAAAGGCCACAAGTGCCAGCTAGGCTTAAGGCATGGGCACAAGTGTGGGCTAGGCTTAAGGCCTAGGCACAAGTGCGGGCTAGGCTTAAGGCCTGGGCACAAGTGCGGGCTAGGCTTAAGGCCTGGGCACAAGTGCGGGCTAGGCTTAATGCCTGGGCACAAGTGCGGGCTAGGCTTAAGGCCGGGTCACAAGTGCGGGCTAGGCTTAAGGCCGGGGCACAAGTGCGGGCTAGGCTTAAGGCCTGGGCACAAGTGCGGGCTAGGCTTAAGGCCTGGGCACAAGTGCGGGCTAGGCTTAAGGCCTGGGCACAAGTGCGGGCTAGGCTTAAGGCCTGGGCACAAGTGCGGGCTAGGCTTAAGGCCTGGGCACAAGTGCGGGCTAGGCTTAAGGCCGGGGCACAAGTGCGGGCTAGGCTTAAGGCCGGGGCACAAGTGCGGGCTAGGCTTAAGGCCTGGGCACAAGTGCGGGCTAGGCTTAAGGCCTGGGCACAAGTGCGGGCTAGGATCAAGGCAGGGGGCACAAGTGCGGGCTAGGATCAAGGCAGGGGGCACAAGTGCGGGCTAGGCTTAACGCCTGGGCACAAGTGCAGGCTAGGCTTAAGGCCTGGGCACAAGTGCAGGCTAGGCTTAAGGCCTGGGCACAAGTGCAGTGCTGGCTAGGATCAAGGCAAAGGCCACAAGTGCCAGCTAGGCTTAAGGCATGGGCACAAGTGTGGGCTAGGCTTAAGGCCTAGGCACAAGTGCGGGCTAGGCTTAAGGCCTGGGCACAAGTGCGGGCAAGGCTTAAGGCCTGGGCACAATTGCGGGCTAGGCTTAAGGCCTGGGCACAAGTGCAGGCTAGGCTTAAGGCCTGGGCACAAGTGCGGGCTAGGCTTAAGGCCTGGGCACAAGTGCGGGCTAGGCTTAAGGCCTGGGCACAAGTGCGGGCTAGGCTTAAGGCCTGGGCACAAGTGCGGGCTAGGCTTAAGGCCTGGGCACAAGTGCGGGCTAGGCTTAACGCCTGGGCACAAGTGCGGGCTAGGCTTAAGGCCTGGGCACAAGTGCGGGCTAGGCTTAAGGCCTGGGCACAAGTGCGGGCTAGGCTTAAGGCCTGGGCACAAGTGCGGGCTAGGCTTAAGGCCTGGGCACAAGTGCGGGCTAGGCTTAAGGCCTGGGCACAAGTGCGGGCTAGGCTTAAGGCCTGGGCACAAGTGCGGGCTAGGCTTAAGGCCTGGGCACAAGTGCGGGCTAGGCTTAAGGCCTGGGCACAAGTGCGGGCTAGGCTTAAGGCCTGGGCACAAGTGCAGGCTAGGCTTAAGGCCTGGGCACAAGTGCGGGCTAGGCTTAAGGCAGGGGCACAAGTGCGGGCTAGGCTTAACGCCTGGGCACAAGTGCAGGCTAGGCTTAAGGCCTGGGCACAAGTGCAGGCTAGGCTTAAGGCCTGGGCACAAGTGCAGTGCTGGCTAGGATCAAGGCAAAGGCCACAAGTGCCAGCTAGGCTTAAGGCATGGGCACAAGTGTGGGCTAGGCTTAAGGCCTAGGCACAAGTGCGGGCTAGGCTTAAGGCATGGGCACAAGTGCTGGCTAGGATCAAGGCAGGAGGCACAAGTGCGGGCTAGGCTTAAGGCCTGGGCACAAGTGCAGGTGAGGCTTAAGGCCTGGGCACAAGTGCGGGCTAGGCTTAAGGCCTTTGCACAAGTGCGGGCTAAGCTTAAGGCCGGGGCACAAGTGCGGGCTAGGCTTAAGGCCGGAGCACAAGTGCGGGCTAGGCTTAAGGCCTGGGCACAAGTGCGGGCTAGGCTTAAGGCCTGGGCACAAGTGCGGGCTAGGCTTAAGGCCTGGGCACAAGTGCGGGTTAGGCTTAAGGCCTGGGCACAAGTGCGGGCTAGGCTTAAGGCCTGGGCACAAGTGCGGGCTAGGCTTAAGGCCTGGGCACAAGTGCGGGCTAGGCTTAAGGCCTGGGCACAAGTGCAGGCTAGGCTTCAGGCCTGGGCACAAGTGCAGGCTAGGCTTAAGGCCTGGGCACAAGTGCAGTGCTGGCTAGGATCAAGGCAGGGGCCACAAGTGCCGGCTAGGCTTAAGGCATGGGCACAAGTGCCAGCCAGGCTTAAGGCCTAGGCACAAGTGCGGGCTAGGCTTAAGGCCTGGGCACAAGTGCGGGCTAGGCTTAAGGCCTGGGCACAAGTGCGGGCTAGGCTTAAGGCCTGGGCACAAGTGCGGGCTAGGCTTAAGGCCTGGGCACAAGTGCGGGCTAGGCTTAAGGCCTGGGCACAAGTGCAGGCTAGGCTTAAGGCCTGGGCACAAGTGCGGGCTAGGCTTAAGGCCTAGGCACAAGTGCGGGCTAGGCTTAACGCCTGGGCACAAGTGCGGGCTAGGCTTAAGGCCTGGGCACAAGTGCGGGCTAGGCTTAAGGCCTGGGCACAAGTGCGGGCTAGGCTTAAGGCCTGGGCACAAGTGCGGGCTAGGCTTAAGGCCTGGGCACAAGTGCGGGCTAGGCTTAAGGCCTGGGCACAAGTGCGGGCTAGGCTTAAGGCCTGGGCACAAGTGCAGGCTAGGCTTAAGGCCTGGGCACAAGTGCAGTGCTGGCTAGGATCAAGGCAGGGGCCACAAGTGCCGGCTAGGCTTAAGGCATGGGCACAAGTGCTGGCTAGGATCAAGGCAGGAGGCACAAGTGCGGGCTAGGCTTAAGGCCTGGGCACAAGTGCGGGTGAGGCTTAAGGCCTGGGCACAAGTGCGGGCTAGGCTTAAGGCCTGGGCACAAGTGCGGGCTAAGCTTAAGGCCGGGGCACAAGTGCGGGCTAGGCTTAAGGCCGGAGCACAAGTGCGGGCTAGGCTTAAGGCCTGGGCACAAGTGCGGGCTAGGCTTAAGGCCTGGGCACACGTGCGGGCTAGGCTTAAGGCCTGGGCACAAGTGCGGGTTAGGCTTAAGGCCTGGGCACAAGTGCGGGCTAGGCTTAAGGCCTGGGCACAAGTGCGGGCTAGGCTTAAGGCCTGGGCACAAGTGCGGGCTAGGCTTAAGGCCTGGGCACAAGTGCAGGCTAGGCTTCAGGCCTGGGCACAAGTGCAGGCTAGGCTTAAGGCCTGGGCACAAGTGCAGTGCTGGCTAGGATCAAGGCAGGGGCCACAAGTGCCGGCTAGGCTTAAGGCATGGGCACAAGTGCCAGCCAGGCTTAAGGCCTAGGCACAAGTGCGGGCTAGGCTTAAGGTCTGGGCACAAGTGTGGGCTAGGCTTAAGGCCTGGGCACAAGTGCGGGCTAGGCTTAAGGCCTGGGCACAAGTGCGGGCTAGGCTTAAGGCCTGGGCACAAGTGCGGGCTAGGCTTAAGGCCTGGGCACAAGTGTGGGCTAGGCTTAAGGCCTGGGCACAAGTGCGGGCTAGGCTTAAGGCCTGGGCACAAGTGCGGGCTAGGCTTAACGCCTGGGCACAAGTGCGGGCTAGGCTTAAGGCCTGGGCACAAGTGCGGGCTAGGCTTAAGGCCTGGGCACAAGTGCGGGCTAGGCTTAAGGCCTGGGCACAAGTGCGGGCTAGGCTTAAGGCCTGGGCACAAGTGCGGGCTAGGCTTAAGGCCTGGGCACAAGTGCGGCTAGGCTTAAGGCCTGGGCACAAGTGCGGGCTAGGCTTAAGGCCTAGGCACAAGTGCGGGCTAGGCTTAAGGCCTGGGCACAAGTGCGGGCAAGGCTTAAGGCCTGGGCACAATTGCGGGCTAGGCTTAAGGCCTGGGCACAAGTGCAGGCTAGGCTTAAGGCCTGGGCACAAGTGCAGGCTAGGCTTAAGGCCTGGGCACAAGTGCAGTGCTGGCTAGGATCAAGGCAGGGGCCACAAGTGCCGGCTAGGCTTAAGGCATGGGCACAAGTGCTGGCTAGGATCAAGGCAGGAGGCACAAGTGCGGGCTAGGCTTAAGGCCTGGGCACAAGTGCGGGTGAGGCTTAAGGCCTGGGCACAAGTGCGGGCTAGGCTTAAGGCCTGGGCACAAGTGCGGGCTAAGCTTAAGGCCGGGGCACAAGTGCGGGCTAGGCTTAAGGCCGGAGCACAAGTGCGGGCTAGGCTTAAGGCCTGGGCACAAGTGCGGGCTAGGCTTAAGGCCTGGGCACAAGTGCGGGCTAGGCTTAAGGCCTGGGCACAAGTGCGGGTTAGGCTTAAGGCCTGGGCACAAGTGCGGGCTAGGCTTAAGGCCTGGGCACAAGTGCGGGCTAGGCTTAAGGCCTGGGCACAAGTGCGGGCTAGGCTTAAGGCCTGGGCACAAGTGCAGGCTAGGCTTCAGGCCTGGGCACAAGTGCAGGCTAGGCTTAAGGCCTGGGCACAAGTGCAGTGCTGGCTAGGATCAAGGCAGGGGCCACAAGTGCCGGCTAGGCTTAAGGCATGGGCACAAGTGCCAGCCAGGCTTAAGGCCTAGGCACAAGTGCGGGCTAGGCTTAAGGCCTGGGCACAAGTGCGGGCTAGGCTTAAGGCCTGGGCACAAGTGCGGGCTAGGCTTAAGGCCTGGGCACAAGTGCGGGCTAGGCTTAAGGCCTGGGCACAAGTGCGGGCTAGGCTTAAGGCCTGGGCACAAGTGCGGGCTAGGCTTAAGGCCTGGGCACAAGTGCGGGCTAGGCTTAAGGCCTGGGCACAAGTGCGGGCTAGGCTTAACGCCTGGGCACAAGTGCGGGCTAGGCTTAAGGCCTGGGCACAAGTGCGGGCTAGGCTTAAGGCCTGGGCACAAGTGCGGGCTAGGCTTAAGGCCTGGGCACAAGTGCGGGCTAGGCTTAAGGCCTGGGCACAAGTGCGGGCTAGGCTTAAGGCCTGGGCACAAGTGCGGGCTAGGATCAAGGCAGGGGGCACAATTGCGGGCTAGGATCAAGGCAGGGGGCACAAGTGCGGGCTAGGCTTAACGCCTGGGCACAAGTGCAGGCTAGGCTTAAGGCCTGGGCACAAGTGCAGGCTAGGCTTAAGGCCTGGGCACAAGTGCAGTGCTGGCTAGGATCAAGGCAAAGGCCACAAGTGCCAGCTAGGCTTAAGGCATGGGCACAAGTGTGGGCTAGGCTTAAGGCCTAGGCACAAGTGCGGGCTAGGCTTAAGGCCTGGGCACAAGTGCGGGCTAGGCTTAAGGCCTGGGCACAAGTGCGGGCTAGGCTTAAGGCCTGGGCACAAGTGCGGGCTAGGCTTAAGGCCGGGGCACAAGTGCGGGCTAGGCTTAAGGCCGGGGCACAAGTGCGGGCTAGGCTTAAGGCCTGGGCACAAGTGCGGGCTAGGCTTAAGGCCTGGGCACAAGTGTGGGCTAGGATCAAGGCAGGGGGCACAAGTGCGGGCTAGGATCAAGGCAGGGGGCACAAGTGCGGGCTAGGCTTAACGCCTGGGCACAAGTGCAGGCTAGGCTTAAGGCCTGGGCACAAGTGCAGGCTAGGCTTAAGGCCTGGGCACAAGTGCAGTGCTGGCTAAGATCAAGGCAAAGGCCACAAGTGCCAGCTAGGCTTAAGGCATGGGCACAAGTGTGGGCTAGGCTTAAGGCCTAGGCACAAGTGCGGGCTAGGCTTAAGGCCTGGGCACAAGTGCGGGCTAGGCTTAAGGCCTGGGCACAAGTGCGGGCTAGGCTTAATGCCTGGGCACAAGTGCGGGCTAGGCTTAAGGCCGGGTCACAAGTGCGGGCTAGGCTTAAGGCCGGGGCACAAGTGCGGGCTAGGCTTAAGGCCTGGGCACAAGTGCGGGCTAGGCTTAAGGCCTGGGCACAAGTGCGGGCTAGGCTTAAGGCCTGGGCACAAGTGCGGGCTAGGCTTAAGGCCTGGGCACAAGTGCGGGCTAGGCTTAAGGCCTGGGCACAAGTGCGGGCTAGGCTTAAGGCCGGGGCACAAGTGCGGGCTAGGCTTAAGGCCGGGGCACAAGTGCGGGCTAGGCTTAAGGCCTGGGCACAAGTGCGGGCTAGGCTTAAGGCCTGGGCACAAGTGCGGGCTAGGATCAAGGCAGGGGGCACAAGTGCGGGCTAGGATCAAGGCAGGGGGCACAAGTGCGGGCTAGGCTTAACGCCTGGGCACAAGTGCAGGCTAGGCTTAAGGCCTGGGCACAAGTGCAGGCTAGGCTTAAGGCCTGGGCACAAGTGCAGTGCTGGCTAGGATCAAGGCAAAGGCCACAAGTGCCAGCTAGGCTTAAGGCATGGGCACAAGTGTGGGCTAGGCTTAAGGCCTAGGCACAAGTGCGGGCTAGGCTTAAGGCCTGGGCACAAGTGCGGGCAAGGCTTAAGGCCTGGGCACAATTGCGGGCTAGGCTTAAGGCCTGGGCACAAGTGCAGGCTAGGCTTAAGGCCTGGGCACAAGTGCAGGCTAGGCTTAAGGCCTGGGCACAAGTGCAGTGCTGGCTAGGATCAAGGCAGGGGCCACAAGTGCCGGCTAGGCTTAAGGCATGGGCACAAGTGCTGGCTAGGATCAAGGCAGGAGGCACAAGTGCGGGCTAGGCTTAAGGCCTGGGCACAAGTGCGGGTGAGGCTTAAGGCCTGGGCACAAGTGCGGGCTAGGCTTAAGGCCTGGGCACAAGTGCGGGCTAAGCTTAAGGCCGGGGCACAAGTGCGGGCTAGGCTTAAGGCCGGAGCACAAGTGCGGGCTAGGCTTAAGGCCTGGGCACAAGTGCGGGCTAGGCTTAAGGCCTGGGCACAAGTGCGGGCTAGGCTTAAGGCCTGGGCACAAGTGCGGGTTAGGCTTAAGGCCTGGGCACAAGTGCGGGCTAGGCTTAAGGCCTGGGCACAAGTGCGGGCTAGGCTTAAGGCCTGGGCACAAGTGCGGGCTAGGCTTAAGGCCTGGGCACAAGTGCAGGCTAGGCTTCAGGCCTGGGCACAAGTGCAGGCTAGGCTTAAGGCCTGGGCACAAGTGCAGGCTAGGCTTCAGGCCTGGGCACAAGTGCCGGCTAGGCTTAAGGCATGGGCACAAGTGCCAGCCAGGCTTAAGGCCTAGGCACAAGTGCGGGCTAGGCTTAAGGCCTGGGCACAAGTGCGGGCTAGGCTTAAGGCCTGGGCACAAGTGCGGGCTAGGCTTAAGGCCTGGGCACAAGTGCGGGCTAGGCTTAAGGCCTGGGCACAAGTGCGGGCTAGGCTTAAGGCCTGGGCACAAGTGCGGGCTAGGCTTAAGGCCTGGGCACAAGTGCGGGCTAGGCTTAAGGCCTGGGCACAAGTGCGGGCTAGGCTTAACGCCTGGGCACAAGTGCGGGCTAGGCTTAAGGCCTGGGCACAAGTGCGGGCTAGGCTTAAGGCCTGGGCACAAGTGCGGGCTAGGCTTAAGGCCTGGGCACAAGTGCGGGCTAGGCTTAAGGCCTGGGCACAAGTGCGGGCTAGGCTTAAGGCCTGGGCACAAGTGCGGGCTAGGCTTAAGGCCTGGGCACAAGTGCGGGCTAGGCTTAAGGCCTGGGCACAAGTGCGGGCTAGGCTTAAGGCCTGGGCACAAGTGCGGGCTAGGCTTAAGGCCTGGGCACAAGTGCAGGCTAGGCTTAAGGCCTGGGCACAAGTGCGGGCTAGGCTTAAGGCAGGGGCACAAGTGCGGGCTAGGTTTAAGGCCTGGGCACAAGTGCGGGCTAGGCTTAAGGCCTGGGCACAAGTGCGGGCTAGGATCAAGGCAGGGGGCACAAGTGCGGGCTAGGATCAAGGCAGGGGGCACAAGTGCGGGCTAGGCTTAACGCCTGGGCACAAGTGCAGGCTAGGCTTAAGGCCTGGGCACAAGTGCAGGCTAGGCTTAAGGCCTGGGCACAAGTGCAGTGCTGGCTAGGATCAAGGCAAAGGCCACAAGTGCCAGCTAGGCTTAAGGCATGGGCACAAGTGTGGGCTAGGCTTAAGGCCTAGGCACAAGTGCGGGCTAGGCTTAAGGCATGGGCACAAGTGCTGGCTAGGATCAAGGCAGGAGGCACAAGTGCGGGCTAGGCTTAAGGCCTGGGCACAAGTGCGGGTGAGGCTTAAGGCCTGGGCACAAGTGCGGGCTAGGCTTAAGGCCTTTGCACAAGTGCGGGCTAAGCTTAAGGCCGGGGCACAAGTGCGGGCTAGGCTTAAGGCCGGAGCACAAGTGCGGGCTAGGCTTAAGGCCTGGGCACAAGTGCGGGCTAGGCTTAAGGCCTGGGCACAAGTGCGGGCTAGGCTTAAGGCCTGGGCACAAGTGCGGGTTAGGCTTAAGGCCTGGGCACAAGTGCGGGCTAGGCTTAAGGCCTGGGCACAAGTGCGGGCTAGGCTTAAGGCCTGGGCACAAGTGCGGGCTAGGCTTAAGGCCTGGGCACAAGTGCAGGCTAGGCTTCAGGCCTGGGCACAAGTGCAGGCTAGGCTTAAGGCCTGGGCACAAGTGCAGTGCTGGCTAGGATCAAGGCAGGGGCCACAAGTGCCGGCTAGGCTTAAGGCATGGGCACAAGTGCCAGCCAGGCTTAAGGCCTAGGCACAAGTGCGGGCTAGGCTTAAGGCCTGGGCACAAGTGCGGGCTAGGCTTAAGGCCTGGGCACAAGTGCGGGCTAGGCTTAAGGCCTGGGCACAAGTGCGGGCTAGGCTTAAGGCCTGGGCACAAGTGCGGGCTAGGCTTAAGGCCTGGGCACAAGTGCAGGCTAGGCTTAAGGCCTGGGCACAAGTGCGGGCTAGGCTTAAGGCCTAGGCACAAGTGCGGGCTAGGCTTAACGCCTGGGCACAAGTGCGGGCTAGGCTTAAGGCCTGGGCACAAGTGCGGGCTAGGCTTAAGGCCTGGGCACAAGTGCGGGCTAGGCTTAAGGCCTGGGCACAAGTGCGGGCTAGGCTTAAGGCCTGGGCACAAGTGCGGGCTAGGCTTAAGGCCTGGGCACAAGTGCGGGCTAGGCTTAAGGCCTGGGCACAAGTGCAGGCTAGGCTTAAGGCCTGGGCACAAGTGCAGTGCTGGCTAGGATCAAGGCAGGGGCCACAAGTGCCGGCTAGGCTTAAGGCATGGGCACAAGTGCTGGCTAGGATCAAGGCAGGAGGCACAAGTGCGGGCTAGGCTTAAGGCCTGGGCACAAGTGCGGGTGAGGCTTAAGGCCTGGGCACAAGTGCGGGCTAGGCTTAAGGCCTGGGCACAAGTGCGGGCTAAGCTTAAGGCCGGGGCACAAGTGCGGGCTAGGCTTAAGGCCGGAGCACAAGTGCGGGCTAGGCTTAAGGCCTGGGCACAAGTGCGGGCTAGGCTTAAGGCCTGGGCACACGTGCGGGCTAGGCTTAAGGCCTGGGCACAAGTGCGGGTTAGGCTTAAGGCCTGGGCACAAGTGCGGGCTAGGCTTAAGGCCTGGGCACAAGTGCGGGCTAGGCTTAAGGCCTGGGCACAAGTGCGGGCTAGGCTTAAGGCCTGGGCACAAGTGCAGGCTAGGCTTCAGGCCTGGGCACAAGTGCAGGCTAGGCTTAAGGCCTGGGCACAAGTGCAGTGCTGGCTAGGATCAAGGCAGGGGCCACAAGTGCCGGCTAGGCTTAAGGCATGGGCACAAGTGCCAGCCAGGCTTAAGGCCTAGGCACAAGTGCGGGCTAGGCTTAAGGTCTGGGCACAAGTGTGGGCTAGGCTTAAGGCCTGGGCACAAGTGCGGGCTAGGCTTAAGGCCTGGGCACAAGTGCGGGCTAGGCTTAAGGCCTGGGCACAAGTGCGGGCTAGGCTTAAGGCCTGGGCACAAGTGTGGGCTAGGCTTAAGGCCTGGGCACAAGTGCGGGCTGGGCTTAAGGCCTGGGCACAAGTGCGGGCTAGGCTTAACGCCTGGGCACAAGTGCGGGCTAGGCTTAAGGCCTGGGCACAAGTGCGGGTGAGGCTTAAGGCCTGGGCACAAGTGCGGGCTAGGCTTAAGGCCTGGGCACAAGTGCGGGCTAAGCTTAAGGCCGGGGCACAAGTGCGGGCTAGGCTTAAGGCCGGAGCACAAGTGCGGGCTAGGCTTAAGGCCTGGGCACAAGTGCGGGCTAGGCTTAAGGCCTGGGCACAAGTGCGGGCTAGGCTTAAGGCCTGGGCACAAGTGCGGGTTAGGCTTAAGGCCTGGGCACAAGTGCGGGCTAGGCTTAAGGCCTGGGCACAAGTGCGGGCTAGGCTTAAGGCCTGGGCACAAGTGCGGGCTAGGCTTAAGGCCTGGGCACAAGTGCAGGCTAGGCTTCAGGCCTGGGCACAAGTGCAGGCTAGGCTTAAGGCCTGGGCACAAGTGCAGGCTAGGCTTCAGGCCTGGGCACAAGTGCCGGCTAGGCTTAAGGCATGGGCACAAGTGCCAGCCAGGCTTAAGGCCTAGGCACAAGTGCGGGCTAGGCTTAAGGCCTGGGCACAAGTGCGGGCTAGGCTTAAGGCCTGGGCACAAGTGCGGGCTAGGCTTAAGGCCTGGGCACAAGTGCGGGCTAGGCTTAAGGCCTGGGCACAAGTGCGGGCTAGGCTTAAGGCCTGGGCACAAGTGCGGGCTAGGCTTAAGGCCTGGGCACAAGTGCGGGCTAGGCTTAAGGCCTGGGCACAAGTGCGGGCTAGGCTTAACGCCTGGGCACAAGTGCGGGCTAGGCTTAAGGCCTGGGCACAAGTGCGGGCTAGGCTTAAGGCCTGGGCACAAGTGCGGGCTAGGCTTAAGGCCTGGGCACAAGTGCGGGCTAGGCTTAAGGCCTGGGCACAAGTGCGGGCTAGGCTTAAGGCCTGGGCACAAGTGCGGGCTAGGCTTAAGGCCTGGGCACAAGTGCGGGCTAGGCTTAAGGCCTGGGCACAAGTGCGGGCTAGGCTTAAGGCCTGGGCACAAGTGCGGGCTAGGCTTAAGGCCTGGGCACAAGTGCAGGCTAGGCTTAAGGCCTGGGCACAAGTGCGGGCTAGGCTTAAGGCAGGGGCACAAGTGCGGGCTAGGTTTAAGGCCTGGGCACAAGTGCGGGCTAGGCTTAAGGCCTGGGCACAAGTGCGGGCTAGGATCAAGGCAGGGGGCACAAGTGCGGGCTAGGATCAAGGCAGGGGGCACAAGTGCGGGCTAGGCTTAACGCCTGGGCACAAGTGCAGGCTAGGCTTAAGGCCTGGGCACAAGTGCAGGCTAGGCTTAAGGCCTGGGCACAAGTGCAGTGCTGGCTAGGATCAAGGCAAAGGCCACAAGTGCCAGCTAGGCTTAAGGCATGGGCACAAGTGTGGGCTAGGCTTAAGGCCTAGGCACAAGTGCGGGCTAGGCTTAAGGCATGGGCACAAGTGCTGGCTAGGATCAAGGCAGGAGGCACAAGTGCGGGCTAGGCTTAAGGCCTGGGCACAAGTGCGGGTGAGGCTTAAGGCCTGGGCACAAGTGCGGGCTAGGCTTAAGGCCTTTGCACAAGTGCGGGCTAAGCTTAAGGCCGGGGCACAAGTGCGGGCTAGGCTTAAGGCCGGAGCACAAGTGCGGGCTAGGCTTAAGGCCTGGGCACAAGTGCGGGCTAGGCTTAAGGCCTGGGCACAAGTGCGGGCTAGGCTTAAGGCCTGGGCACAAGTGCGGGTTAGGCTTAAGGCCTGGGCACAAGTGCGGGCTAGGCTTAAGGCCTGGGCACAAGTGCGGGCTAGGCTTAAGGCCTGGGCACAAGTGCGGGCTAGGCTTAAGGCCTGGGCACAAGTGCAGGCTAGGCTTCAGGCCTGGGCACAAGTGCAGGCTAGGCTTAAGGCCTGGGCACAAGTGCAGTGCTGGCTAGGATCAAGGCAGGGGCCACAAGTGCCGGCTAGGCTTAAGGCATGGGCACAAGTGCCAGCCAGGCTTAAGGCCTAGGCACAAGTGCGGGCTAGGCTTAAGGCCTGGGCACAAGTGCGGGCTAGGCTTAAGGCCTGGGCACAAGTGCGGGCTAGGCTTAAGGCCTGGGCACAAGTGCGGGCTAGGCTTAAGGCCTGGGCACAAGTGCGGGCTAGGCTTAAGGCCTGGGCACAAGTGCAGGCTAGGCTTAAGGCCTGGGCACAAGTGCGGGCTAGGCTTAAGGCCTGGGCACAAGTGCGGGCTAGGCTTAAGGCCTGGGCACAAGTGCGGGCTAGGCTTAAGGCCTGGGCACAAGTGCGGGCTAGGCTTAAGGCCTGGGCACAAGTGCGGGCTAGGCTTAAGGCCTGGGCACAAGTGCGGGCTAGGCTTAAGGCCTGGGCACAAGTGCAGGCTAGGCTTAAGGCCTGGGCACAAGTGCAGTGCTGGCTAGGATCAAGGCAGGGGCCACAAGTGCCGGCTAGGCTTAAGGCATGGGCACAAGTGCCAGCCAGGCTTAAGGCCTAGGCACAAGTGCGGGCTAGGCTTAAGGTCTGGGCACAAGTGTGGGCTAGGCTTAAGGCCTGGGCACAAGTGCGGGCTAGGCTTAAGGCCTGGGCACAAGTGCGGGCTAGGCTTAAGGCCTGGGCACAAGTGCGGGCTAGGCTTAAGGCCTGGGCACAAGTGTGGGCTAGGCTTAAGGCCTGGGCACAAGTGCGGGCTAGGCTTAAGGCCTGGGCACAAGTGCGGGCTAGGCTTAACGCCTGGGCACAAGTGCGGGCTAGGCTTAAGGCCTGGGCACAAGTGCGGGCTAGGCTTAAGGCCTGGGCACAAGTGCGGGCTAGGCTTAAGGCCTGGGCACAAGTGCGGGCTAGGCTTAAGGCCTGGGCACAAGTGCGGGCTAGGCTTAAGGCCTGGGCACAAGTGCGGCTAGGCTTAAGGCCTGGGCACAAGTGCGGGCTAGGCTTAAGGCCTAGGCACAAGTGCGGGCTAGGCTTAAGGCCTGGGCACAAGTGCGGGCAAGGCTTAAGGCCTGGGCACAATTGCGGGCTAGGCTTAAGGCCTGGGCACAAGTGCAGGCTAGGCTTAAGGCCTGGGCACAAGTGCAGGCTAGGCTTAAGGCCTGGGCACAAGTGCAGTGCTGGCTAGGATCAAGGCAGGGGCCACAAGTGCCGGCTAGGCTTAAGGCATGGGCACAAGTGCTGGCTAGGATCAAGGCAGGAGGCACAAGTGCGGGCTAGGCTTAAGGCCTGGGCACAAGTGCGGGTGAGGCTTAAGGCCTGGGCACAAGTGCGGGCTAGGCTTAAGGCCTGGGCACAAGTGCGGGCTAAGCTTAAGGCCGGGGCACAAGTGCGGGCTAGGCTTAAGGCCGGAGCACAAGTGCGGGCTAGGCTTAAGGCCTGGGCACAAGTGCGGGCTAGGCTTAAGGCCTGGGCACAAGTGCGGGCTAGGCTTAAGGCCTGGGCACAAGTGCGGGTTAGGCTTAAGGCCTGGGCACAAGTGCGGGCTAGGCTTAAGGCCTGGGCACAAGTGCGGGCTAGGCTTAAGGCCTGGGCACAAGTGCGGGCTAGGCTTAAGGCCTGGGCACAAGTGCAGGCTAGGCTTCAGGCCTGGGCACAAGTGCAGGCTAGGCTTAAGGCCTGGGCACAAGTGCAGTGCTGGCTAGGATCAAGGCAGGGGCCACAAGTGCCGGCTAGGCTTAAGGCATGGGCACAAGTGCCAGCCAGGCTTAAGGCCTAGGCACAAGTGCGGGCTAGGCTTAAGGCCTGGGCACAAGTGCGGGCTAGGCTTAAGGCCTGGGCACAAGTGCGGGCTAGGCTTAAGGCCTGGGCACAAGTGCGGGCTAGGCTTAAGGCCTGGGCACAAGTGCGGGCTAGGCTTAAGGCCTGGGCACAAGTGCGGGCTAGGCTTAAGGCCTGGGCACAAGTGCGGGCTAGGCTTAAGGCCTGGGCACAAGTGCGGGCTAGGCTTAACGCCTGGGCACAAGTGCGGGCTAGGCTTAAGGCCTGGGCACAAGTGCGGGCTAGGCTTAAGGCCTGGGCACAAGTGCGGGCTAGGCTTAAGGCCTGGGCACAAGTGCGGGCTAGGCTTAAGGCCTGGGCACAAGTGCGGGCTAGGCTTAAGGCCTGGGCACAAGTGCGGGCTAGGATCAAGGCAGGGGGCACAATTGCGGGCTAGGATCAAGGCAGGGGGCACAAGTGCGGGCTAGGCTTAACGCCTGGGCACAAGTGCAGGCTAGGCTTAAGGCCTGGGCACAAGTGCAGGCTAGGCTTAAGGCCTGGGCACAAGTGCAGTGCTGGCTAGGATCAAGGCAAAGGCCACAAGTGCCAGCTAGGCTTAAGGCATGGGCACAAGTGTGGGCTAGGCTTAAGGCCTAGGCACAAGTGCGGGCTAGGCTTAAGGCCTGGGCACAAGTGCGGGCTAGGCTTAAGGCCTGGGCACAAGTGCGGGCTAGGCTTAAGGCCTGGGCACAAGTGCGGGCTAGGCTTAAGGCCGGGGCACAAGTGCGGGCTAGGCTTAAGGCCGGGGCACAAGTGCGGGCTAGGCTTAAGGCCTGGGCACAAGTGCGGGCTAGGCTTAAGGCCTGGGCACAAGTGTGGGCTAGGATCAAGGCAGGGGGCACAAGTGCGGGCTAGGATCAAGGCAGGGGGCACAAGTGCGGGCTAGGCTTAACGCCTGGGCACAAGTGCAGGCTAGGCTTAAGGCCTGGGCACAAGTGCAGGCTAGGCTTAAGGCCTGGGCACAAGTGCAGTGCTGGCTAAGATCAAGGCAAAGGCCACAAGTGCCAGCTAGGCTTAAGGCATGGGCACAAGTGTGGGCTAGGCTTAAGGCCTAGGCACAAGTGCGGGCTAGGCTTAAGGCCTGGGCACAAGTGCGGGCTAGGCTTAAGGCCTGGGCACAAGTGCGGGCTAGGCTTAATGCCTGGGCACAAGTGCGGGCTAGGCTTAAGGCCGGGTCACAAGTGCGGGCTAGGCTTAAGGCCGGGGCACAAGTGCGGGCTAGGCTTAAGGCCTGGGCACAAGTGCGGGCTAGGCTTAAGGCCTGGGCACAAGTGCGGGCTAGGCTTAAGGCCTGGGCACAAGTGCGGGCTAGGCTTAAGGCCTGGGCACAAGTGCGGGCTAGGCTTAAGGCCTGGGCACAAGTGCGGGCTAGGCTTAAGGCCGGGGCACAAGTGCGGGCTAGGCTTAAGGCCGGGGCACAAGTGCGGGCTAGGCTTAAGGCCTGGGCACAAGTGCGGGCTAGGCTTAAGGCCTGGGCACAAGTGCGGGCCAGGATCAAGGCAGGGGGCACAAGTGCGGGCTAGGATCAAGGCAGGGGGCACAAGTGCGGGCTAGGCTTAACGCCTGGGCACAAGTGCAGGCTAGGCTTAAGGCCTGGGCACAAGTGCAGGCTAGGCTTAAGGCCTGGGCACAAGTGCAGTGCTGGCTAGGATCAAGGCAAAGGCCACAAGTGCCAGCTAGGCTTAAGGCATGGGCACAAGTGTGGGCTAGGCTTAAGGCCTAGGCACAAGTGCGGGCTAGGCTTAAGGCCTGGGCACAAGTGCGGGCAAGGCTTAAGGCCTGGGCACAATTGCGGGCTAGGCTTAAGGCCTGGGCACAAGTGCAGGCTAGGCTTAAGGCCTGGGCACAAGTGCAGGCTAGGCTTAAGGCCTGGGCACAAGTGCAGTGCTGGCTAGGATCAAGGCAGGGGCCACAAGTGCCGGCTAGGCTTAAGGCATGGGCACAAGTGCTGGCTAGGATCAAGGCAGGAGGCACAAGTGCGGGCTAGGCTTAAGGCCTGGGCACAAGTGCGGGTGAGGCTTAAGGCCTGGGCACAAGTGCGGGCTAGGCTTAAGGCCTGGGCACAAGTGCGGGCTAAGCTTAAGGCCGGGGCACAAGTGCGGGCTAGGCTTAAGGCCGGAGCACAAGTGCGGGCTAGGCTTAAGGCCTGGGCACAAGTGCGGGCTAGGCTTAAGGCCTGGGCACAAGTGCGGGCTAGGCTTAAGGCCTGGGCACAAGTGCGGGTTAGGCTTAAGGCCTGGGCACAAGTGCGGGCTAGGCTTAAGGCCTGGGCACAAGTGCGGGCTAGGCTTAAGGCCTGGGCACAAGTGCGGGCTAGGCTTAAGGCCTGGGCACAAGTGCAGGCTAGGCTTCAGGCCTGGGCACAAGTGCAGGCTAGGCTTAAGGCCTGGGCACAAGTGCAGGCTAGGCTTCAGGCCTGGGCACAAGTGCCGGCTAGGCTTAAGGCATGGGCACAAGTGCCAGCCAGGCTTAAGGCCTAGGCACAAGTGCGGGCTAGGCTTAAGGCCTGGGCACAAGTGCGGGCTAGGCTTAAGGCCTGGGCACAAGTGCGGGCTAGGCTTAAGGCCTGGGCACAAGTGCGGGCTAGGCTTAAGGCCTGGGCACAAGTGCGGGCTAGGCTTAAGGCCTGGGCACAAGTGCGGGCTAGGCTTAAGGCCTGGGCACAAGTGCGGGCTAGGCTTAAGGCCTGGGCACAAGTGCGGGCTAGGCTTAACGCCTGGGCACAAGTGCGGGCTAGGCTTAAGGCCTGGGCACAAGTGCGGGCTAGGCTTAAGGCCTGGGCACAAGTGCGGGCTAGGCTTAAGGCCTGGGCACAAGTGCGGGCTAGGCTTAAGGCCTGGGCACAAGTGCGGGCTAGGCTTAAGGCCTGGGCACAAGTGCGGGCTAGGCTTAAGGCCTGGGCACAAGTGCGGGCTAGGCTTAAGGCCTGGGCACAAGTGCGGGCTAGGCTTAAGGCCTGGGCACAAGTGCGGGCTAGGCTTAAGGCCTGGGCACAAGTGCAGGCTAGGCTTAAGGCCTGGGCACAAGTGCGGGCTAGGCTTAAGGCAGGGGCACAAGTGCGGGCTAGGTTTAAGGCCTGGGCACAAGTGCGGGCTAGGCTTAAGGCCTGGGCACAAGTGCGGGCTAGGATCAAGGCAGGGGGCACAAGTGCGGGCTAGGATCAAGGCAGGGGGCACAAGTGCGGGCTAGGCTTAACGCCTGGGCACAAGTGCAGGCTAGGCTTAAGGCCTGGGCACAAGTGCAGGCTAGGCTTAAGGCCTGGGCACAAGTGCAGTGCTGGCTAGGATCAAGGCAAAGGCCACAAGTGCCAGCTAGGCTTAAGGCATGGGCACAAGTGTGGGCTAGGCTTAAGGCCTAGGCACAAGTGCGGGCTAGGCTTAAGGCATGGGCACAAGTGCTGGCTAGGATCAAGGCAGGAGGCACAAGTGCGGGCTAGGCTTAAGGCCTGGGCACAAGTGCGGGTGAGGCTTAAGGCCTGGGCACAAGTGCGGGCTAGGCTTAAGGCCTTTGCACAAGTGCGGGCTAAGCTTAAGGCCGGGGCACAAGTGCGGGCTAGGCTTAAGGCCGGAGCACAAGTGCGGGCTAGGCTTAAGGCCTGGGCACAAGTGCGGGCTAGGCTTAAGGCCTGGGCACAAGTGCGGGCTAGGCTTAAGGCCTGGGCACAAGTGCGGGTTAGGCTTAAGGCCTGGGCACAAGTGCGGGCTAGGCTTAAGGCCTGGGCACAAGTGCGGGCTAGGCTTAAGGCCTGGGCACAAGTGCGGGCTAGGCTTAAGGCCTGGGCACAAGTGCAGGCTAGGCTTCAGGCCTGGGCACAAGTGCAGGCTAGGCTTAAGGCCTGGGCACAAGTGCAGTGCTGGCTAGGATCAAGGCAGGGGCCACAAGTGCCGGCTAGGCTTAAGGCATGGGCACAAGTGCCAGCCAGGCTTAAGGCCTAGGCACAAGTGCGGGCTAGGCTTAAGGCCTGGGCACAAGTGCGGGCTAGGCTTAAGGCCTGGGCACAAGTGCGGGCTAGGCTTAAGGCCTGGGCACAAGTGCGGGCTAGGCTTAAGGCCTGGGCACAAGTGCGGGCTAGGCTTAAGGCCTGGGCACAAGTGCAGGCTAGGCTTAAGGCCTGGGCACAAGTGCGGGCTAGGCTTAAGGCCTAGGCACAAGTGCGGGCTAGGCTTAACGCCTGGGCACAAGTGCGGGCTAGGCTTAAGGCCTGGGCACAAGTGCGGGCTAGGCTTAAGGCCTGGGCACAAGTGCGGGCTAGGCTTAAGGCCTGGGCACAAGTGCGGGCTAGGCTTAAGGCCTGGGCACAAGTGCGGGCTAGGCTTAAGGCCTGGGCACAAGTGCGGGCTAGGCTTAAGGCCTGGGCACAAGTGCAGGCTAGGCTTAAGGCCTGGGCACAAGTGCAGTGCTGGCTAGGATCAAGGCAGGGGCCACAAGTGCCGGCTAGGCTTAAGGCATGGGCACAAGTGCTGGCTAGGATCAAGGCAGGAGGCACAAGTGCGGGCTAGGCTTAAGGCCTGGGCACAAGTGCGGGTGAGGCTTAAGGCCTGGGCACAAGTGCGGGCTAGGCTTAAGGCCTGGGCACAAGTGCGGGCTAAGCTTAAGGCCGGGGCACAAGTGCGGGCTAGGCTTAAGGCCGGAGCACAAGTGCGGGCTAGGCTTAAGGCCTGGGCACAAGTGCGGGCTAGGCTTAAGGCCTGGGCACACGTGCGGGCTAGGCTTAAGGCCTGGGCACAAGTGCGGGTTAGGCTTAAGGCCTGGGCACAAGTGCGGGCTAGGCTTAAGGCCTGGGCACAAGTGCGGGCTAGGCTTAAGGCCTGGGCACAAGTGCGGGCTAGGCTTAAGGCCTGGGCACAAGTGCAGGCTAGGCTTCAGGCCTGGGCACAAGTGCAGGCTAGGCTTAAGGCCTGGGCACAAGTGCAGTGCTGGCTAGGATCAAGGCAGGGGCCACAAGTGCCGGCTAGGCTTAAGGCATGGGCACAAGTGCCAGCCAGGCTTAAGGCCTAGGCACAAGTGCGGGCTAGGCTTAAGGTCTGGGCACAAGTGTGGGCTAGGCTTAAGGCCTGGGCACAAGTGCGGGCTAGGCTTAAGGCCTGGGCACAAGTGCGGGCTAGGCTTAAGGCCTGGGCACAAGTGCGGGCTAGGCTTAAGGCCTGGGCACAAGTGTGGGCTAGGCTTAAGGCCTGGGCACAAGTGCGGGCTGGGCTTAAGGCCTGGGCACAAGTGCGGGCTAGGCTTAACGCCTGGGCACAAGTGCGGGCTAGGCTTAAGGCCTGGGCACAAGTGCGGGTGAGGCTTAAGGCCTGGGCACAAGTGCGGGCTAGGCTTAAGGCCTGGGCACAAGTGCGGGCTAAGCTTAAGGCCGGGGCACAAGTGCGGGCTAGGCTTAAGGCCGGAGCACAAGTGCGGGCTAGGCTTAAGGCCTGGGCACAAGTGCGGGCTAGGCTTAAGGCCTGGGCACAAGTGCAGTGCTGGCTAGGATCAAGGCAAAGGCCACAAGTGCCAGCTAGGCTTAAGGCATGGGCACAAGTGTGGGCTAGGCTTAAGGCCTAGGCACAAGTGCGGGCTAGGCTTAAGGCCTGGGCACAAGTGCGGGCAAGGCTTAAGGCCTGGGCACAATTGCGGGCTAGGCTTAAGGCCTGGGCACAAGTGCAGGCTAGGCTTAAGGCCTGGGCACAAGTGCAGGCTAGGCTTAAGGCCTGGGCACAAGTGCAGTGCTGGCTAGGATCAAGGCAGGGGCCACAAGTGCCGGCTAGGCTTAAGGCATGGGCACAAGTGCTGGCTAGGATCAAGGCAGGAGGCACAAGTGCGGGCTAGGCTTAAGGCCTGGGCACAAGTGCGGGTGAGGCTTAAGGCCTGGGCACAAGTGCGGGCTAGGCTTAAGGCCTGGGCACAAGTGCGGGCTAAGCTTAAGGCCGGGGCACAAGTGCGGGCTAGGCTTAAGGCCGGAGCACAAGTGCGGGCTAGGCTTAAGGCCTGGGCACAAGTGCGGGCTAGGCTTAAGGCCTGGGCACAAGTGCGGGCTAGGCTTAAGGCCTGGGCACAAGTGCGGGTTAGGCTTAAGGCCTGGGCACAAGTGCGGGCTAGGCTTAAGGCCTGGGCACAAGTGCGGGCTAGGCTTAAGGCCTGGGCACAAGTGCGGGCTAGGCTTAAGGCCTGGGCACAAGTGCAGGCTAGGCTTCAGGCCTGGGCACAAGTGCAGGCTAGGCTTAAGGCCTGGGCACAAGTGCAGGCTAGGCTTCAGGCCTGGGCACAAGTGCCGGCTAGGCTTAAGGCATGGGCACAAGTGCCAGCCAGGCTTAAGGCCTAGGCACAAGTGCGGGCTAGGCTTAAGGCCTGGGCACAAGTGCGGGCTAGGCTTAAGGCCTGGGCACAAGTGCGGGCTAGGCTTAAGGCCTGGGCACAAGTGCGGGCTAGGCTTAAGGCCTGGGCACAAGTGCGGGCTAGGCTTAAGGCCTGGGCACAAGTGCGGGCTAGGCTTAAGGCCTGGGCACAAGTGCGGGCTAGGCTTAAGGCCTGGGCACAAGTGCGGGCTAGGCTTAACGCCTGGGCACAAGTGCGGGCTAGGCTTAAGGCCTGGGCACAAGTGCGGGCTAGGCTTAAGGCCTGGGCACAAGTGCGGGCTAGGCTTAAGGCCTGGGCACAAGTGCGGGCTAGGCTTAAGGCCTGGGCACAAGTGCGGGCTAGGCTTAAGGCCTGGGCACAAGTGCGGGCTAGGCTTAAGGCCTGGGCACAAGTGCGGGCTAGGCTTAAGGCCTGGGCACAAGTGCGGGCTAGGCTTAAGGCCTGGGCACAAGTGCGGGCTAGGCTTAAGGCCTGGGCACAAGTGCAGGCTAGGCTTAAGGCCTGGGCACAAGTGCGGGCTAGGCTTAAGGCAGGGGCACAAGTGCGGGCTAGGTTTAAGGCCTGGGCACAAGTGCGGGCTAGGCTTAAGGCCTGGGCACAAGTGCGGGCTAGGATCAAGGCAGGGGGCACAAGTGCGGGCTAGGATCAAGGCAGGGGGCACAAGTGCGGGCTAGGCTTAACGCCTGGGCACAAGTGCAGGCTAGGCTTAAGGCCTGGGCACAAGTGCAGGCTAGGCTTAAGGCCTGGGCACAAGTGCAGTGCTGGCTAGGATCAAGGCAAAGGCCACAAGTGCCAGCTAGGCTTAAGGCATGGGCACAAGTGTGGGCTAGGCTTAAGGCCTAGGCACAAGTGCGGGCTAGGCTTAAGGCATGGGCACAAGTGCTGGCTAGGATCAAGGCAGGAGGCACAAGTGCGGGCTAGGCTTAAGGCCTGGGCACAAGTGCGGGTGAGGCTTAAGGCCTGGGCACAAGTGCGGGCTAGGCTTAAGGCCTTTGCACAAGTGCGGGCTAAGCTTAAGGCCGGGGCACAAGTGCGGGCTAGGCTTAAGGCCGGAGCACAAGTGCGGGCTAGGCTTAAGGCCTGGGCACAAGTGCGGGCTAGGCTTAAGGCCTGGGCACAAGTGCGGGCTAGGCTTAAGGCCTGGGCACAAGTGCGGGTTAGGCTTAAGGCCTGGGCACAAGTGCGGGCTAGGCTTAAGGCCTGGGCACAAGTGCGGGCTAGGCTTAAGGCCTGGGCACAAGTGCGGGCTAGGCTTAAGGCCTGGGCACAAGTGCAGGCTAGGCTTCAGGCCTGGGCACAAGTGCAGGCTAGGCTTAAGGCCTGGGCACAAGTGCAGTGCTGGCTAGGATCAAGGCAGGGGCCACAAGTGCCGGCTAGGCTTAAGGCATGGGCACAAGTGCCAGCCAGGCTTAAGGCCTAGGCACAAGTGCGGGCTAGGCTTAAGGCCTGGGCACAAGTGCGGGCTAGGCTTAAGGCCTGGGCACAAGTGCGGGCTAGGCTTAAGGCCTGGGCACAAGTGCGGGCTAGGCTTAAGGCCTGGGCACAAGTGCGGGCTAGGCTTAAGGCCTGGGCACAAGTGCAGGCTAGGCTTAAGGCCTGGGCACAAGTGCGGGCTAGGCTTAAGGCCTAGGCACAAGTGCGGGCTAGGCTTAACGCCTGGGCACAAGTGCGGGCTAGGCTTAAGGCCTGGGCACAAGTGCGGGCTAGGCTTAAGGCCTGGGCACAAGTGCGGGCTAGGCTTAAGGCCTGGGCACAAGTGCGGGCTAGGCTTAAGGCCTGGGCACAAGTGCGGGCTAGGCTTAAGGCCTGGGCACAAGTGCGGGCTAGGCTTAAGGCCTGGGCACAAGTGCAGGCTAGGCTTAAGGCCTGGGCACAAGTGCAGTGCTGGCTAGGATCAAGGCAGGGGCCACAAGTGCCGGCTAGGCTTAAGGCATGGGCACAAGTGCTGGCTAGGATCAAGGCAGGAGGCACAAGTGCGGGCTAGGCTTAAGGCCTGGGCACAAGTGCGGGTGAGGCTTAAGGCCTGGGCACAAGTGCGGGCTAGGCTTAAGGCCTGGGCACAAGTGCGGGCTAAGCTTAAGGCCGGGGCACAAGTGCGGGCTAGGCTTAAGGCCGGAGCACAAGTGCGGGCTAGGCTTAAGGCCTGGGCACAAGTGCGGGCTAGGCTTAAGGCCTGGGCACACGTGCGGGCTAGGCTTAAGGCCTGGGCACAAGTGCGGGTTAGGCTTAAGGCCTGGGCACAAGTGCGGGCTAGGCTTAAGGCCTGGGCACAAGTGCGGGCTAGGCTTAAGGCCTGGGCACAAGTGCGGGCTAGGCTTAAGGCCTGGGCACAAGTGCAGGCTAGGCTTCAGGCCTGGGCACAAGTGCAGGCTAGGCTTAAGGCCTGGGCACAAGTGCAGTGCTGGCTAGGATCAAGGCAGGGGCCACAAGTGCCGGCTAGGCTTAAGGCATGGGCACAAGTGCCAGCCAGGCTTAAGGCCTAGGCACAAGTGCGGGCTAGGCTTAAGGTCTGGGCACAAGTGTGGGCTAGGCTTAAGGCCTGGGCACAAGTGCGGGCTAGGCTTAAGGCCTGGGCACAAGTGCGGGCTAGGCTTAAGGCCTGGGCACAAGTGCGGGCTAGGCTTAAGGCCTGGGCACAAGTGTGGGCTAGGCTTAAGGCCTGGGCACAAGTGCGGGCTGGGCTTAAGGCCTGGGCACAAGTGCGGGCTAGGCTTAACGCCTGGGCACAAGTGCGGGCTAGGCTTAAGGCCTGGGCACAAGTGCGGGTGAGGCTTAAGGCCTGGGCACAAGTGCGGGCTAGGCTTAAGGCCTGGGCACAAGTGCGGGCTAAGCTTAAGGCCGGGGCACAAGTGCGGGCTAGGCTTAAGGCCGGAGCACAAGTGCGGGCTAGGCTTAAGGCCTGGGCACAAGTGCGGGCTAGGCTTAAGGCCTGGGCACAAGTGCGGGCTAGGCTTAAGGCCTGGGCACAAGTGCGGGTTAGGCTTAAGGCCTGGGCACAAGTGCGGGCTAGGCTTAAGGCCTGGGCACAAGTGCGGGCTAGGCTTAAGGCCTGGGCACAAGTGCGGGCTAGGCTTAAGGCCTGGGCACAAGTGCAGGCTAGGCTTCAGGCCTGGGCACAAGTGCAGGCTAGGCTTAAGGCCTGGGCACAAGTGCAGGCTAGGCTTCAGGCCTGGGCACAAGTGCCGGCTAGGCTTAAGGCATGGGCACAAGTGCCAGCCAGGCTTAAGGCCTAGGCACAAGTGCGGGCTAGGCTTAAGGCCTGGGCACAAGTGCGGGCTAGGCTTAAGGCCTGGGCACAAGTGCGGGCTAGGCTTAAGGCCTGGGCACAAGTGCGGGCTAGGCTTAAGGCCTGGGCACAAGTGCGGGCTAGGCTTAAGGCCTGGGCACAAGTGCGGGCTAGGCTTAAGGCCTGGGCACAAGTGCGGGCTAGGCTTAAGGCCTGGGCACAAGTGCGGGCTAGGCTTAACGCCTGGGCACAAGTGCGGGCTAGGCTTAAGGCCTGGGCACAAGTGCGGGCTAGGCTTAAGGCCTGGGCACAAGTGCGGGCTAGGCTTAAGGCCTGGGCACAAGTGCGGGCTAGGCTTAAGGCCTGGGCACAAGTGCGGGCTAGGCTTAAGGCCTGGGCACAAGTGCGGGCTAGGCTTAAGGCCTGGGCACAAGTGCGGGCTAGGCTTAAGGCCTGGGCACAAGTGCGGGCTAGGCTTAAGGCCTGGGCACAAGTGCGGGCTAGGCTTAAGGCCTGGGCACAAGTGCAGGCTAGGCTTAAGGCCTGGGCACAAGTGCGGGCTAGGCTTAAGGCAGGGGCACAAGTGCGGGCTAGGTTTAAGGCCTGGGCACAAGTGCGGGCTAGGCTTAAGGCCTGGGCACAAGTGCGGGCTAGGATCAAGGCAGGGGGCACAAGTGCGGGCTAGGATCAAGGCAGGGGGCACAAGTGCGGGCTAGGCTTAACGCCTGGGCACAAGTGCAGGCTAGGCTTAAGGCCTGGGCACAAGTGCAGGCTAGGCTTAAGGCCTGGGCACAAGTGCAGTGCTGGCTAGGATCAAGGCAAAGGCCACAAGTGCCAGCTAGGCTTAAGGCATGGGCACAAGTGTGGGCTAGGCTTAAGGCCTAGGCACAAGTGCGGGCTAGGCTTAAGGCATGGGCACAAGTGCTGGCTAGGATCAAGGCAGGAGGCACAAGTGCGGGCTAGGCTTAAGGCCTGGGCACAAGTGCGGGTGAGGCTTAAGGCCTGGGCACAAGTGCGGGCTAGGCTTAAGGCCTTTGCACAAGTGCGGGCTAAGCTTTAGGCCGGGGCACAAGTGCGGGCTAGGCTTAAGGCCGGAGCACAAGTGCGGGCTAGGCTTAAGGCCTGGGCACAAGTGCGGGCTAGGCTTAAGGCCTGGGCACAAGTGCGGGCTAGGCTTAAGGCCTGGGCACAAGTGCGGGTTAGGCTTAAGGCCTGGGCACAAGTGCGGGCTAGGCTTAAGGCCTGGGCACAAGTGCGGGCTAGGCTTAAGGCCTGGGCACAAGTGCGGGCTAGGCTTAAGGCCTGGGCACAAGTGCAGGCTAGGCTTCAGGCCTGGGCACAAGTGCAGGCTAGGCTTAAGGCCTGGGCACAAGTGCAGTGCTGGCTAGGATCAAGGCAGGGGCCACAAGTGCCGGCTAGGCTTAAGGCATGGGCACAAGTGCCAGCCAGGCTTAAGGCCTAGGCACAAGTGCGGGCTAGGCTTAAGGCCTGGGCACAAGTGCGGGCTAGGCTTAAGGCCTGGGCACAAGTGCGGGCTAGGCTTAAGGCCTGGGCACAAGTGCGGGCTAGGCTTAAGGCCTGGGCACAAGTGCGGGCTAGGCTTAAGGCCTGGGCACAAGTGCAGGCTAGGCTTAAGGCCTGGGCACAAGTGCGGGCTAGGCTTAAGGCCTGGGCACAAGTGCGGGCTAGGCTTAAGGCCTGGGCACAAGTGCGGGCTAGGCTTAAGGCCTGGGCACAAGTGCGGGCTAGGCTTAAGGCCTGGGCACAAGTGCGGGCTAGGCTTAAGGCCTGGGCACAAGTGCGGGCTAGGCTTAAGGCCTGGGCACAAGTGCAGGCTAGGCTTAAGGCCTGGGCACAAGTGCAGTGCTGGCTAGGATCAAGGCAGGGGCCACAAGTGCCGGCTAGGCTTAAGGCATGGGCACAAGTGCCAGCCAGGCTTAAGGCCTAGGCACAAGTGCGGGCTAGGCTTAAGGTCTGGGCACAAGTGTGGGCTAGGCTTAAGGCCTGGGCACAAGTGCGGGCTAGGCTTAAGGCCTGGGCACAAGTGCGGGCTAGGCTTAAGGCCTGGGCACAAGTGCGGGCTAGGCTTAAGGCCTGGGCACAAGTGTGGGCTAGGCTTAAGGCCTGGGCACAAGTGCGGGCTAGGCTTAAGGCCTGGGCACAAGTGCGGGCTAGGCTTAACGCCTGGGCACAAGTGCGGGCTAGGCTTAAGGCCTGGGCACAAGTGCGGGCTAGGCTTAAGGCCTGGGCACAAGTGCGGGCTAGGCTTAAGGCCTGGGCACAAGTGCGGGCTAGGCTTAAGGCCTGGGCACAAGTGCGGGCTAGGCTTAAGGCCTGGGCACAAGTGCGGCTAGGCTTAAGGCCTGGGCACAAGTGCGGGCTAGGCTTAAGGCCTAGGCACAAGTGCGGGCTAGGCTTAAGGCCTGGGCACAAGTGCGGGCAAGGCTTAAGGCCTGGGCACAATTGCGGGCTAGGCTTAAGGCCTGGGCACAAGTGCAGGCTAGGCTTAAGGCCTGGGCACAAGTGCAGGCTAGGCTTAAGGCCTGGGCACAAGTGCAGTGCTGGCTAGGATCAAGGCAGGGGCCACAAGTGCCGGCTAGGCTTAAGGCATGGGCACAAGTGCTGGCTAGGATCAAGGCAGGAGGCACAAGTGCGGGCTAGGCTTAAGGCCTGGGCACAAGTGCGGGTGAGGCTTAAGGCCTGGGCACAAGTGCGGGCTAGGCTTAAGGCCTGGGCACAAGTGCGGGCTAAGCTTAAGGCCGGGGCACAAGTGCGGGCTAGGCTTAAGGCCGGAGCACAAGTGCGGGCTAGGCTTAAGGCCTGGGCACAAGTGCGGGCTAGGCTTAAGGCCTGGGCACAAGTGCGGGCTAGGCTTAAGGCCTGGGCACAAGTGCGGGTTAGGCTTAAGGCCTGGGCACAAGTGCGGGCTAGGCTTAAGGCCTGGGCACAAGTGCGGGCTAGGCTTAAGGCCTGGGCACAAGTGCGGGCTAGGCTTAAGGCCTGGGCACAAGTGCAGGCTAGGCTTCAGGCCTGGGCACAAGTGCAGGCTAGGCTTAAGGCCTGGGCACAAGTGCAGTGCTGGCTAGGATCAAGGCAGGGGCCACAAGTGCCGGCTAGGCTTAAGGCATGGGCACAAGTGCCAGCCAGGCTTAAGGCCTAGGCACAAGTGCGGGCTAGGCTTAAGGCCTGGGCACAAGTGCGGGCTAGGCTTAAGGCCTGGGCACAAGTGCGGGCTAGGCTTAAGGCCTGGGCACAAGTGCGGGCTAGGCTTAAGGCCTGGGCACAAGTGCGGGCTAGGCTTAAGGCCTGGGCACAAGTGCGGGCTAGGCTTAAGGCCTGGGCACAAGTGCGGGCTAGGCTTAAGGCCTGGGCACAAGTGCGGGCTAGGCTTAACGCCTGGGCACAAGTGCGGGCTAGGCTTAAGGCCTGGGCACAAGTGCGGGCTAGGCTTAAGGCCTGGGCACAAGTGCGGGCTAGGCTTAAGGCCTGGGCACAAGTGCGGGCTAGGCTTAAGGCCTGGGCACAAGTGCGGGCTAGGCTTAAGGCCTGGGCACAAGTGCGGGCTAGGATCAAGGCAGGGGGCACAATTGCGGGCTAGGATCAAGGCAGGGGGCACAAGTGCGGGCTAGGCTTAACGCCTGGGCACAAGTGCAGGCTAGGCTTAAGGCCTGGGCACAAGTGCAGGCTAGGCTTAAGGCCTGGGCACAAGTGCAGTGCTGGCTAGGATCAAGGCAAAGGCCACAAGTGCCAGCTAGGCTTAAGGCATGGGCACAAGTGTGGGCTAGGCTTAAGGCCTAGGCACAAGTGCGGGCTAGGCTTAAGGCCTGGGCACAAGTGCGGGCTAGGCTTAAGGCCTGGGCACAAGTGCGGGCTAGGCTTAAGGCCTGGGCACAAGTGCGGGCTAGGCTTAAGGCCGGGGCACAAGTGCGGGCTAGGCTTAAGGCCGGGGCACAAGTGCGGGCTAGGCTTAAGGCCTGGGCACAAGTGCGGGCTAGGCTTAAGGCCTGGGCACAAGTGTGGGCTAGGATCAAGGCAGGGGGCACAAGTGCGGGCTAGGATCAAGGCAGGGGGCACAAGTGCGGGCTAGGCTTAACGCCTGGGCACAAGTGCAGGCTAGGCTTAAGGCCTGGGCACAAGTGCAGGCTAGGCTTAAGGCCTGGGCACAAGTGCAGTGCTGGCTAAGATCAAGGCAAAGGCCACAAGTGCCAGCTAGGCTTAAGGCATGGGCACAAGTGTGGGCTAGGCTTAAGGCCTAGGCACAAGTGCGGGCTAGGCTTAAGGCCTGGGCACAAGTGCGGGCTAGGCTTAAGGCCTGGGCACAAGTGCGGGCTAGGCTTAATGCCTGGGCACAAGTGCGGGCTAGGCTTAAGGCCGGGTCACAAGTGCGGGCTAGGCTTAAGGCCGGGGCACAAGTGCGGGCTAGGCTTAAGGCCTGGGCACAAGTGCGGGCTAGGCTTAAGGCCTGGGCACAAGTGCGGGCTAGGCTTAAGGCCTGGGCACAAGTGCGGGCTAGGCTTAAGGCCTGGGCACAAGTGCGGGCTAGGCTTAAGGCCTGGGCACAAGTGCGGGCTAGGCTTAAGGCCGGGGCACAAGTGCGGGCTAGGCTTAAGGCCGGGGCACAAGTGCGGGCTAGGCTTAAGGCCTGGGCACAAGTGCGGGCTAGGCTTAAGGCCTGGGCACAAGTGCGGGCCAGGATCAAGGCAGGGGGCACAAGTGCGGGCTAGGATCAAGGCAGGGGGCACAAGTGCGGGCTAGGCTTAACGCCTGGGCACAAGTGCAGGCTAGGCTTAAGGCCTGGGCACAAGTGCAGGCTAGGCTTAAGGCCTGGGCACAAGTGCAGTGCTGGCTAGGATCAAGGCAAAGGCCACAAGTGCCAGCTAGGCTTAAGGCATGGGCACAAGTGTGGGCTAGGCTTAAGGCCTAGGCACAAGTGCGGGCTAGGCTTAAGGCCTGGGCACAAGTGCGGGCAAGGCTTAAGGCCTGGGCACAATTGCGGGCTAGGCTTAAGGCCTGGGCACAAGTGCAGGCTAGGCTTAAGGCCTGGGCACAAGTGCAGGCTAGGCTTAAGGCCTGGGCACAAGTGCAGTGCTGGCTAGGATCAAGGCAGGGGCCACAAGTGCCGGCTAGGCTTAAGGCATGGGCACAAGTGCTGGCTAGGATCAAGGCAGGAGGCACAAGTGCGGGCTAGGCTTAAGGCCTGGGCACAAGTGCGGGTGAGGCTTAAGGCCTGGGCACAAGTGCGGGCTAGGCTTAAGGCCTGGGCACAAGTGCGGGCTAAGCTTAAGGCCGGGGCACAAGTGCGGGCTAGGCTTAAGGCCGGAGCACAAGTGCGGGCTAGGCTTAAGGCCTGGGCACAAGTGCGGGCTAGGCTTAAGGCCTGGGCACAAGTGCGGGCTAGGCTTAAGGCCTGGGCACAAGTGCGGGTTAGGCTTAAGGCCTGGGCACAAGTGCGGGCTAGGCTTAAGGCCTGGGCACAAGTGCGGGCTAGGCTTAAGGCCTGGGCACAAGTGCGGGCTAGGCTTAAGGCCTGGGCACAAGTGCAGGCTAGGCTTCAGGCCTGGGCACAAGTGCAGGCTAGGCTTAAGGCCTGGGCACAAGTGCAGGCTAGGCTTCAGGCCTGGGCACAAGTGCCGGCTAGGCTTAAGGCATGGGCACAAGTGCCAGCCAGGCTTAAGGCCTAGGCACAAGTGCGGGCTAGGCTTAAGGCCTGGGCACAAGTGCGGGCTAGGCTTAAGGCCTGGGCACAAGTGCGGGCTAGGCTTAAGGCCTGGGCACAAGTGCGGGCTAGGCTTAAGGCCTGGGCACAAGTGCGGGCTAGGCTTAAGGCCTGGGCACAAGTGCGGGCTAGGCTTAAGGCCTGGGCACAAGTGCGGGCTAGGCTTAAGGCCTGGGCACAAGTGCGGGCTAGGCTTAACGCCTGGGCACAAGTGCGGGCTAGGCTTAAGGCCTGGGCACAAGTGCGGGCTAGGCTTAAGGCCTGGGCACAAGTGCGGGCTAGGCTTAAGGCCTGGGCACAAGTGCGGGCTAGGCTTAAGGCCTGGGCACAAGTGCGGGCTAGGCTTAAGGCCTGGGCACAAGTGCGGGCTAGGCTTAAGGCCTGGGCACAAGTGCGGGCTAGGCTTAAGGCCTGGGCACAAGTGCGGGCTAGGCTTAAGGCCTGGGCACAAGTGCGGGCTAGGCTTAAGGCCTGGGCACAAGTGCAGGCTAGGCTTAAGGCCTGGGCACAAGTGCGGGCTAGGCTTAAGGCAGGGGCACAAGTGCGGGCTAGGTTTAAGGCCTGGGCACAAGTGCGGGCTAGGCTTAAGGCCTGGGCACAAGTGCGGGCTAGGATCAAGGCAGGGGGCACAAGTGCGGGCTAGGATCAAGGCAGGGGGCACAAGTGCGGGCTAGGCTTAACGCCTGGGCACAAGTGCAGGCTAGGCTTAAGGCCTGGGCACAAGTGCAGGCTAGGCTTAAGGCCTGGGCACAAGTGCAGTGCTGGCTAGGATCAAGGCAAAGGCCACAAGTGCCAGCTAGGCTTAAGGCATGGGCACAAGTGTGGGCTAGGCTTAAGGCCTAGGCACAAGTGCGGGCTAGGCTTAAGGCATGGGCACAAGTGCTGGCTAGGATCAAGGCAGGAGGCACAAGTGCGGGCTAGGCTTAAGGCCTGGGCACAAGTGCGGGTGAGGCTTAAGGCCTGGGCACAAGTGCGGGCTAGGCTTAAGGCCTTTGCACAAGTGCGGGCTAAGCTTAAGGCCGGGGCACAAGTGCGGGCTAGGCTTAAGGCCGGAGCACAAGTGCGGGCTAGGCTTAAGGCCTGGGCACAAGTGCGGGCTAGGCTTAAGGCCTGGGCACAAGTGCGGGCTAGGCTTAAGGCCTGGGCACAAGTGCGGGTTAGGCTTAAGGCCTGGGCACAAGTGCGGGCTAGGCTTAAGGCCTGGGCACAAGTGCGGGCTAGGCTTAAGGCCTGGGCACAAGTGCGGGCTAGGCTTAAGGCCTGGGCACAAGTGCAGGCTAGGCTTCAGGCCTGGGCACAAGTGCAGGCTAGGCTTAAGGCCTGGGCACAAGTGCAGTGCTGGCTAGGATCAAGGCAGGGGCCACAAGTGCCGGCTAGGCTTAAGGCATGGGCACAAGTGCCAGCCAGGCTTAAGGCCTAGGCACAAGTGCGGGCTAGGCTTAAGGCCTGGGCACAAGTGCGGGCTAGGCTTAAGGCCTGGGCACAAGTGCGGGCTAGGCTTAAGGCCTGGGCACAAGTGCGGGCTAGGCTTAAGGCCTGGGCACAAGTGCGGGCTAGGCTTAAGGCCTGGGCACAAGTGCAGGCTAGGCTTAAGGCCTGGGCACAAGTGCGGGCTAGGCTTAAGGCCTAGGCACAAGTGCGGGCTAGGCTTAACGCCTGGGCACAAGTGCGGGCTAGGCTTAAGGCCTGGGCACAAGTGCGGGCTAGGCTTAAGGCCTGGGCACAAGTGCGGGCTAGGCTTAAGGCCTGGGCACAAGTGCGGGCTAGGCTTAAGGCCTGGGCACAAGTGCGGGCTAGGCTTAAGGCCTGGGCACAAGTGCGGGCTAGGCTTAAGGCCTGGGCACAAGTGCAGGCTAGGCTTAAGGCCTGGGCACAAGTGCAGTGCTGGCTAGGATCAAGGCAGGGGCCACAAGTGCCGGCTAGGCTTAAGGCATGGGCACAAGTGCTGGCTAGGATCAAGGCAGGAGGCACAAGTGCGGGCTAGGCTTAAGGCCTGGGCACAAGTGCGGGTGAGGCTTAAGGCCTGGGCACAAGTGCGGGCTAGGCTTAAGGCCTGGGCACAAGTGCGGGCTAAGCTTAAGGCCGGGGCACAAGTGCGGGCTAGGCTTAAGGCCGGAGCACAAGTGCGGGCTAGGCTTAAGGCCTGGGCACAAGTGCGGGCTAGGCTTAAGGCCTGGGCACACGTGCGGGCTAGGCTTAAGGCCTGGGCACAAGTGCGGGTTAGGCTTAAGGCCTGGGCACAAGTGCGGGCTAGGCTTAAGGCCTGGGCACAAGTGCGGGCTAGGCTTAAGGCCTGGGCACAAGTGCGGGCTAGGCTTAAGGCCTGGGCACAAGTGCAGGCTAGGCTTCAGGCCTGGGCACAAGTGCAGGCTAGGCTTAAGGCCTGGGCACAAGTGCAGTGCTGGCTAGGATCAAGGCAGGGGCCACAAGTGCCGGCTAGGCTTAAGGCATGGGCACAAGTGCCAGCCAGGCTTAAGGCCTAGGCACAAGTGCGGGCTAGGCTTAAGGTCTGGGCACAAGTGTGGGCTAGGCTTAAGGCCTGGGCACAAGTGCGGGCTAGGCTTAAGGCCTGGGCACAAGTGCGGGCTAGGCTTAAGGCCTGGGCACAAGTGCGGGCTAGGCTTAAGGCCTGGGCACAAGTGTGGGCTAGGCTTAAGGCCTGGGCACAAGTGCGGGCTGGGCTTAAGGCCTGGGCACAAGTGCGGGCTAGGCTTAACGCCTGGGCACAAGTGCGGGCTAGGCTTAAGGCCTGGGCACAAGTGCGGGTGAGGCTTAAGGCCTGGGCACAAGTGCGGGCTAGGCTTAAGGCCTGGGCACAAGTGCGGGCTAAGCTTAAGGCCGGGGCACAAGTGCGGGCTAGGCTTAAGGCCGGAGCACAAGTGCGGGCTAGGCTTAAGGCCTGGGCACAAGTGCGGGCTAGGCTTAAGGCCTGGGCACAAGTGCGGGCTAGGCTTAAGGCCTGGGCACAAGTGCGGGTTAGGCTTAAGGCCTGGGCACAAGTGCGGGCTAGGCTTAAGGCCTGGGCACAAGTGCGGGCTAGGCTTAAGGCCTGGGCACAAGTGCGGGCTAGGCTTAAGGCCTGGGCACAAGTGCAGGCTAGGCTTCAGGCCTGGGCACAAGTGCAGGCTAGGCTTAAGGCCTGGGCACAAGTGCAGGCTAGGCTTCAGGCCTGGGCACAAGTGCCGGCTAGGCTTAAGGCATGGGCACAAGTGCCAGCCAGGCTTAAGGCCTAGGCACAAGTGCGGGCTAGGCTTAAGGCCTGGGCACAAGTGCGGGCTAGGCTTAAGGCCTGGGCACAAGTGCGGGCTAGGCTTAAGGCCTGGGCACAAGTGCGGGCTAGGCTTAAGGCCTGGGCACAAGTGCGGGCTAGGCTTAAGGCCTGGGCACAAGTGCGGGCTAGGCTTAAGGCCTGGGCACAAGTGCGGGCTAGGCTTAAGGCCTGGGCACAAGTGCGGGCTAGGCTTAACGCCTGGGCACAAGTGCGGGCTAGGCTTAAGGCCTGGGCACAAGTGCGGGCTAGGCTTAAGGCCTGGGCACAAGTGCGGGCTAGGCTTAAGGCCTGGGCACAAGTGCGGGCTAGGCTTAAGGCCTGGGCACAAGTGCGGGCTAGGCTTAAGGCCTGGGCACAAGTGCGGGCTAGGCTTAAGGCCTGGGCACAAGTGCGGGCTAGGCTTAAGGCCTGGGCACAAGTGCGGGCTAGGCTTAAGGCCTGGGCACAAGTGCGGGCTAGGCTTAAGGCCTGGGCACAAGTGCAGGCTAGGCTTAAGGCCTGGGCACAAGTGCGGGCTAGGCTTAAGGCAGGGGCACAAGTGCGGGCTAGGTTTAAGGCCTGGGCACAAGTGCGGGCTAGGCTTAAGGCCTGGGCACAAGTGCGGGCTAGGATCAAGGCAGGGGGCACAAGTGCGGGCTAGGATCAAGGCAGGGGGCACAAGTGCGGGCTAGGCTTAACGCCTGGGCACAAGTGCAGGCTAGGCTTAAGGCCTGGGCACAAGTGCAGGCTAGGCTTAAGGCCTGGGCACAAGTGCAGTGCTGGCTAGGATCAAGGCAAAGGCCACAAGTGCCAGCTAGGCTTAAGGCATGGGCACAAGTGTGGGCTAGGCTTAAGGCCTAGGCACAAGTGCGGGCTAGGCTTAAGGCATGGGCACAAGTGCTGGCTAGGATCAAGGCAGGAGGCACAAGTGCGGGCTAGGCTTAAGGCCTGGGCACAAGTGCGGGTGAGGCTTAAGGCCTGGGCACAAGTGCGGGCTAGGCTTAAGGCCTTTGCACAAGTGCGGGCTAAGCTTAAGGCCGGGGCACAAGTGCGGGCTAGGCTTAAGGCCGGAGCACAAGTGCGGGCTAGGCTTAAGGCCTGGGCACAAGTGCGGGCTAGGCTTAAGGCCTGGGCACAAGTGCGGGCTAGGCTTAAGGCCTGGGCACAAGTGCGGGTTAGGCTTAAGGCCTGGGCACAAGTGCGGGCTAGGCTTAAGGCCTGGGCACAAGTGCGGGCTAGGCTTAAGGCCTGGGCACAAGTGCGGGCTAGGCTTAAGGCCTGGGCACAAGTGCAGGCTAGGCTTCAGGCCTGGGCACAAGTGCAGGCTAGGCTTAAGGCCTGGGCACAAGTGCAGTGCTGGCTAGGATCAAGGCAGGGGCCACAAGTGCCGGCTAGGCTTAAGGCATGGGCACAAGTGCCAGCCAGGCTTAAGGCCTAGGCACAAGTGCGGGCTAGGCTTAAGGCCTGGGCACAAGTGCGGGCTAGGCTTAAGGCCTGGGCACAAGTGCGGGCTAGGCTTAAGGCCTGGGCACAAGTGCGGGCTAGGCTTAAGGCCTGGGCACAAGTGCGGGCTAGGCTTAAGGCCTGGGCACAAGTGCAGGCTAGGCTTAAGGCCTGGGCACAAGTGCGGGCTAGGCTTAAGGCCTAGGCACAAGTGCGGGCTAGGCTTAACGCCTGGGCACAAGTGCGGGCTAGGCTTAAGGCCTGGGCACAAGTGCGGGCTAGGCTTAAGGCCTGGGCACAAGTGCGGGCTAGGCTTAAGGCCTGGGCACAAGTGCGGGCTAGGCTTAAGGCCTGGGCACAAGTGCGGGCTAGGCTTAAGGCCTGGGCACAAGTGCGGGCTAGGCTTAAGGCCTGGGCACAAGTGCAGGCTAGGCTTAAGGCCTGGGCACAAGTGCAGTGCTGGCTAGGATCAAGGCAGGGGCCACAAGTGCCGGCTAGGCTTAAGGCATGGGCACAAGTGCTGGCTAGGATCAAGGCAGGAGGCACAAGTGCGGGCTAGGCTTAAGGCCTGGGCACAAGTGCGGGTGAGGCTTAAGGCCTGGGCACAAGTGCGGGCTAGGCTTAAGGCCTGGGCACAAGTGCGGGCTAAGCTTAAGGCCGGGGCACAAGTGCGGGCTAGGCTTAAGGCCGGAGCACAAGTGCGGGCTAGGCTTAAGGCCTGGGCACAAGTGCGGGCTAGGCTTAAGGCCTGGGCACACGTGCGGGCTAGGCTTAAGGCCTGGGCACAAGTGCGGGTTAGGCTTAAGGCCTGGGCACAAGTGCGGGCTAGGCTTAAGGCCTGGGCACAAGTGCGGGCTAGGCTTAAGGCCTGGGCACAAGTGCGGGCTAGGCTTAAGGCCTGGGCACAAGTGCAGGCTAGGCTTCAGGCCTGGGCACAAGTGCAGGCTAGGCTTAAGGCCTGGGCACAAGTGCAGTGCTGGCTAGGATCAAGGCAGGGGCCACAAGTGCCGGCTAGGCTTAAGGCATGGGCACAAGTGCCAGCCAGGCTTAAGGCCTAGGCACAAGTGCGGGCTAGGCTTAAGGTCTGGGCACAAGTGTGGGCTAGGCTTAAGGCCTGGGCACAAGTGCGGGCTAGGCTTAAGGCCTGGGCACAAGTGCGGGCTAGGCTTAAGGCCTGGGCACAAGTGCGGGCTAGGCTTAAGGCCTGGGCACAAGTGTGGGCTAGGCTTAAGGCCTGGGCACAAGTGCGGGCTGGGCTTAAGGCCTGGGCACAAGTGCGGGCTAGGCTTAACGCCTGGGCACAAGTGCGGGCTAGGCTTAAGGCCTGGGCACAAGTGCGGGCTAGGCTTAAGGCCTGGGCACAAGTGCGGGCTAGGCTTAAGGCCTGGGCACAAGTGCGGGCTAGGCTTAAGGCCTGGGCACAAGTGCGGGCTAGGCTTAAGGCCTGGGCACAAGTGCGGCTAGGCTTAAGGCCTGGGCACAAGTGCGGGCTAGGCTTAAGGCCTAGGCACAAGTGCGGGCTAGGCTTAAGGCCTGGGCACAAGTGCGGGCAAGGCTTAAGGCCTGGGCACAATTGCGGGCTAGGCTTAAGGCCTGGGCACAAGTGCAGGCTAGGCTTAAGGCCTGGGCACAAGTGCAGGCTAGGCTTAAGGCCTGGGCACAAGTGCAGTGCTGGCTAGGATCAAGGCAGGGGCCACAAGTGCCGGCTAGGCTTAAGGCATGGGCACAAGTGCTGGCTAGGATCAAGGCAGGAGGCACAAGTGCGGGCTAGGCTTAAGGCCTGGGCACAAGTGCGGGTGAGGCTTAAGGCCTGGGCACAAGTGCGGGCTAGGCTTAAGGCCTGGGCACAAGTGCGGGCTAAGCTTAAGGCCGGGGCACAAGTGCGGGCTAGGCTTAAGGCCGGAGCACAAGTGCGGGCTAGGCTTAAGGCCTGGGCACAAGTGCGGGCTAGGCTTAAGGCCTGGGCACAAGTGCGGGCTAGGCTTAAGGCCTGGGCACAAGTGCGGGTTAGGCTTAAGGCCTGGGCACAAGTGCGGGCTAGGCTTAAGGCCTGGGCACAAGTGCGGGCTAGGCTTAAGGCCTGGGCACAAGTGCGGGCTAGGCTTAAGGCCTGGGCACAAGTGCAGGCTAGGCTTCAGGCCTGGGCACAAGTGCAGGCTAGGCTTAAGGCCTGGGCACAAGTGCAGTGCTGGCTAGGATCAAGGCAGGGGCCACAAGTGCCGGCTAGGCTTAAGGCATGGGCACAAGTGCCAGCCAGGCTTAAGGCCTAGGCACAAGTGCGGGCTAGGCTTAAGGCCTGGGCACAAGTGCGGGCTAGGCTTAAGGCCTGGGCACAAGTGCGGGCTAGGCTTAAGGCCTGGGCACAAGTGCGGGCTAGGCTTAAGGCCTGGGCACAAGTGCGGGCTAGGCTTAAGGCCTGGGCACAAGTGCGGGCTAGGCTTAAGGCCTGGGCACAAGTGCGGGCTAGGCTTAAGGCCTGGGCACAAGTGCGGGCTAGGCTTAACGCCTGGGCACAAGTGCGGGCTAGGCTTAAGGCCTGGGCACAAGTGCGGGCTAGGCTTAAGGCCTGGGCACAAGTGCGGGCTAGGCTTAAGGCCTGGGCACAAGTGCGGGCTAGGCTTAAGGCCTGGGCACAAGTGCGGGCTAGGCTTAAGGCCTGGGCACAAGTGCGGGCTAGGCTTAAGGCCTGGGCACAAGTGCGGGCTAGGCTTAAGGCCTGGGCACAAGTGCGGGCTAGGCTTAAGGCCTGGGCACAAGTGCGGGCTAGGCTTAAGGCCTGGGCACAAGTGCAGGCTAGGCTTAAGGCCTGGGCACAAGTGCGGGCTAGGCTTAAGGCAGGGGCACAAGTGCGGGCTAGGTTTAAGGCCTGGGCACAAGTGCGGGCTAGGATTAAGGCCTGGGCAC
Source organism: Ranitomeya imitator (assembly GCF_032444005.1). Taxonomy (NCBI): domain Eukaryota; kingdom Metazoa; phylum Chordata; class Amphibia; order Anura; family Dendrobatidae; genus Ranitomeya; species Ranitomeya imitator. The sequence continues at coordinate 447,153 of NW_027194145.1, forward strand.
AAGTGCGGGCTAGGATCAAGGCAGGGGGCACAATTGCGGGCTAGGATCAAGGCAGGGGGCACAAGTGCGGGCTAGGCTTAACGCCTGGGCACAAGTGCAGGCTAGGCTTAAGGCCTGGGCACAAGTGCAGGCTAGGCTTAAGGCCTGGGCACAAGTGCAGTGCTGGCTAGGATCAAGGCAAAGGCCACAAGTGCCAGCTAGGCTTAAGGCATGGGCACAAGTGTGGGCTAGGCTTAAGGCCTAGGCACAAGTGCGGGCTAGGCTTAAGGCCTGGGCACAAGTGCGGGCTAGGCTTAAGGCCTGGGCACAAGTGCGGGCTAGGCTTAAGGCCTGGGCACAAGTGCGGGCTAGGCTTAAGGCCGGGGCACAAGTGCGGGCTAGGCTTAAGGCCGGGGCACAAGTGCGGGCTAGGCTTAAGGCCTGGGCACAAGTGCGGGCTAGGCTTAAGGCCTGGGCACAAGTGCGGGCTAGGATCAAGGCAGGGGGCACAAGTGCGGGCTAGGATCAAGGCAGGGGGCACAAGTGCGGGCTAGGCTTAACGCCTGGGCACAAGTGCAGGCTAGGCTTAAGGCCTGGGCACAAGTGCAGGCTAGGCTTAAGGCCTGGGCACAAGTGCAGTGCTGGCTAGGATCAAGGCAAAGGCCACAAGTGCCAGCTAGGCTTAAGGCATGGGCACAAGTGTGGGCTAGGCTTAAGGCCTAGGCACAAGTGCGGGCTAGGCTTAAGGCCTGGGCACAAGTGCGGGCTAGGCTTAAGGCCTGGGCACAAGTGCGGGCTAGGCTTAATGCCTGGGCACAAGTGCGGGCTAGGCTTAAGGCCGGGGCACAAGTGCGGGCTAGGCTTAAGGCCGGGGCACAAGTGCGGGCTAGGCTTAAGGCCTGGGCACAAGTGCGGGCTAGGCTTAAGGCCTGGGCACAAGTGCGGGCTAGGCTTAAGGCCTGGGCACAAGTGCGGGCTAGGCTTAAGGCCTGGGCACAAGTGCGGGCTAGGCTTAAGGCCTGGGCACAAGTGCGGGCTAGGCTTAAGGCCGGGGCACAAGTGCGGGCTAGGCTTAAGGCCGGGGCACAAGTGCGGGCTAGGCTTAAGGCCTGGGCACAAGTGCGGGCTAGGCTTAAGGCCTGGGCACAAGTGCGGGCTAGGATCAAGGCAGGGGGCACAAGTGCGGGCTAGGATCAAGGCAGGGGGCACAAGTGCGGGCTAGGCTTAACGCCTGGGCACAAGTGCAGGCTAGGCTTAAGGCCTGGGCACAAGTGCAGGCTAGGCTTAAGGCCTGGGCACAAGTGCAGTGCTGGCTAGGATCAAGGCAAAGGCCACAAGTGCCAGCTAGGCTTAAGGCATGGGCACAAGTGTGGGCTAGGCTTAAGGCCTAGGCACAAGTGCGGGCTAGGCTTAAGGCCTGGGCACAAGTGCGGGCAAGGCTTAAGGCCTGGGCACAATTGCGGGCTAGGCTTAAGGCCTGGGCACAAGTGCAGGCTAGGCTTAAGGCCTGGGCACAAGTGCAGGCTAGGCTTAAGGCCTGGGCACAAGTGCAGTGCTGGCTAGGATCAAGGCAGGGGCCACAAGTGCCGGCTAGGCTTAAGGCATGGGCACAAGTGCTGGCTAGGATCAAGGCAGGAGGCACAAGTGCGGGCTAGGCTTAAGGCCTGGGCACAAGTGCGGGTGAGGCTTAAGGCCTGGGCACAAGTGCGGGCTAGGCTTAAGGCCTGGGCACAAGTGCGGGCTAAGCTTAAGGCCGGGGCACAAGTGCGGGCTAGGCTTAAGGCCGGAGCACAAGTGCGGGCTAGGCTTAAGGCCTGGGCACAAGTGCGGGCTAGGCTTAAGGCCTGGGCACAAGTGCGGGCTAGGCTTAAGGCCTGGGCACAAGTGCGGGTTAGGCTTAAGGCCTGGGCACAAGTGCGGGCTAGGCTTAAGGCCTGGGCACAAGTGCGGGCTAGGCTTAAGGCCTGGGCACAAGTGCGGGCTAGGCTTAAGGCCTGGGCACAAGTGCAGGCTAGGCTTCAGGCCTGGGCACAAGTGCAGGCTAGGCTTAAGGCCTGGGCACAAGTGCAGGCTAGGCTTCAGGCCTGGGCACAAGTGCCGGCTAGGCTTAAGGCATGGGCACAAGTGCCAGCCAGGCTTAAGGCCTAGGCACAAGTGCGGGCTAGGCTTAAGGCCTGGGCACAAGTGCGGGCTAGGCTTAAGGCCTGGGCACAAGTGCGGGCTAGGCTTAAGGCCTGGGCACAAGTGCGGGCTAGGCTTAAGGCCTGGGCACAAGTGCGGGCTAGGCTTAAGGCCTGGGCACAAGTGCGGGCTAGGCTTAAGGCCTGGGCACAAGTGCGGGCTAGGCTTAAGGCCTGGGCACAAGTGCGGGCTAGGCTTAACGCCTGGGCACAAGTGCGGGCTAGGCTTAAGGCCTGGGCACAAGTGCGGGCTAGGCTTAAGGCCTGGGCACAAGTGCGGGCTAGGCTTAAGGCCTGGGCACAAGTGCGGGCTAGGCTTAAGGCCTGGGCACAAGTGCGGGCTAGGCTTAAGGCCTGGGCACAAGTGCGGGCTAGGATCAAGGCAGGGGGCACAAGTGCGGGCTAGGATCAAGGCAGGGGGCACAAGTGCGGGCTAGGCTTAACGCCTGGGCACAAGTGCAGGCTAGGCTTAAGGCCTGGGCACAAGTGCAGGCTAGGCTTAAGGCCTGGGCACAAGTGCAGTGCTGGCTAGGATCAAGGCAAAGGCCACAAGTGCCAGCTAGGCTTAAGGCATGGGCACAAGTGTGGGCTAGGCTTAAGGCCTAGGCACAAGTGCGGGCTAGGCTTAAGGCCTGGGCACAAGTGCGGGCAAGGCTTAAGGCCTGGGCACAATTGCGGGCTAGGCTTAAGGCCTGGGCACAAGTGCAGGCTAGGCTTAAGGCCTGGGCACAAGTGCAGGCTAGGCTTAAGGCCTGGGCACAAGTGCAGTGCTGGCTAGGATCAAGGCAGGGGCCACAAGTGCCGGCTAGGCTTAAGGCATGGGCACAAGTGCTGGCTAGGATCAAGGCAGGAGGCACAAGTGCGGGCTAGGCTTAAGGCCTGGGCACAAGTGCGGGTGAGGCTTAAGGCCTGGGCACAAGTGCGGGCTAGGCTTAAGGCCTGGGCACAAGTGCGGGCTAAGCTTAAGGCCGGGGCACAAGTGCGGGCTAGGCTTAAGGCCGGAGCACAAGTGCGGGCTAGGCTTAAGGCCTGGGCACAAGTGCGGGCTAGGCTTAAGGCCTGGGCACAAGTGCGGGCTAGGCTTAAGGCCTGGGCACAAGTGCGGGTTAGGCTTAAGGCCTGGGCACAAGTGCGGGCTAGGCTTAAGGCCTGGGCACAAGTGCGGGCTAGGCTTAAGGCCTGGGCACAAGTGCGGGCTAGGCTTAAGGCCTGGGCACAAGTGCAGGCTAGGCTTCAGGCCTGGGCACAAGTGCAGGCTAGGCTTAAGGCCTGGGCACAAGTGCAGGCTAGGCTTCAGGCCTGGGCACAAGTGCCGGCTAGGCTTAAGGCATGGGCACAAGTGCCAGCCAGGCTTAAGGCCTAGGCACAAGTGCGGGCTAGGCTTAAGGCCTGGGCACAAGTGCGGGCTAGGCTTAAGGCCTGGGCACAAGTGCGGGCTAGGCTTAAGGCCTGGGCACAAGTGCGGGCTAGGCTTAAGGCCTGGGCACAAGTGCGGGCTAGGCTTAAGGCCTGGGCACAAGTGCGGGCTAGGCTTAAGGCCTGGGCACAAGTGCGGGCTAGGCTTAAGGCCTGGGCACAAGTGCGGGCTAGGCTTAACGCCTGGGCACAAGTGCGGGCTAGGCTTAAGGCCTGGGCACAAGTGCGGGCTAGGCTTAAGGCCTGGGCACAAGTGCGGGCTAGGCTTAAGGCCTGGGCACAAGTGCGGGCTAGGCTTAAGGCCTGGGCACAAGTGCGGGCTAGGCTTAAGGCCTGGGCACAAGTGCGGGCTAGGCTTAAGGCCTGGGCACAAGTGCGGGCTAGGCTTAAGGCCTGGGCACAAGTGCGGGCTAGGCTTAAGGCCTGGGCACAAGTGCGGGCTAGGCTTAAGGCCTGGGCACAAGTGCAGGCTAGGCTTAAGGCCTGGGCACAAGTGCGGGCTAGGCTTAAGGCAGGGGCACAAGTGCGGGCTAGGTTTAAGGCCTGGGCACAAGTGCGGGCTAGGCTTAAGGCCTGGGCACAAGTGCGGGCTAGGATCAAGGCAGGGGGCACAAGTGCGGGCTAGGATCAAGGCAGGGGGCACAAGTGCGGGCTAGGCTTAACGCCTGGGCACAAGTGCAGGCTAGGCTTAAGGCCTGGGCACAAGTGCAGGCTAGGCTTAAGGCCTGGGCACAAGTGCAGTGCTGGCTAGGATCAAGGCAAAGGCCACAAGTGCCAGCTAGGCTTAAGGCATGGGCACAAGTGTGGGCTAGGCTTAAGGCCTAGGCACAAGTGCGGGCTAGGCTTAAGGCATGGGCACAAGTGCTGGCTAGGATCAAGGCAGGAGGCACAAGTGCGGGCTAGGCTTAAGGCCTGGGCACAAGTGCGGGTGAGGCTTAAGGCCTGGGCACAAGTGCGGGCTAGGCTTAAGGCCTTTGCACAAGTGCGGGCTAAGCTTAAGGCCGGGGCACAAGTGCGGGCTAGGCTTAAGGCCGGAGCACAAGTGCGGGCTAGGCTTAAGGCCTGGGCACAAGTGCGGGCTAGGCTTAAGGCCTGGGCACAAGTGCGGGCTAGGCTTAAGGCCTGGGCACAAGTGCGGGTTAGGCTTAAGGCCTGGGCACAAGTGCGGGCTAGGCTTAAGGCCTGGGCACAAGTGCGGGCTAGGCTTAAGGCCTGGGCACAAGTGCGGGCTAGGCTTAAGGCCTGGGCACAAGTGCAGGCTAGGCTTCAGGCCTGGGCACAAGTGCAGGCTAGGCTTAAGGCCTGGGCACAAGTGCAGTGCTGGCTAGGATCAAGGCAGGGGCCACAAGTGCCGGCTAGGCTTAAGGCATGGGCACAAGTGCCAGCCAGGCTTAAGGCCTAGGCACAAGTGCGGGCTAGGCTTAAGGCCTGGGCACAAGTGCGGGCTAGGCTTAAGGCCTGGGCACAAGTGCGGGCTAGGCTTAAGGCCTGGGCACAAGTGCGGGCTAGGCTTAAGGCCTGGGCACAAGTGCGGGCTAGGCTTAAGGCCTGGGCACAAGTGCAGGCTAGGCTTAAGGCCTGGGCACAAGTGCGGGCTAGGCTTAAGGCCTAGGCACAAGTGCGGGCTAGGCTTAACGCCTGGGCACAAGTGCGGGCTAGGCTTAAGGCCTGGGCACAAGTGCGGGCTAGGCTTAAGGCCTGGGCACAAGTGCGGGCTAGGCTTAAGGCCTGGGCACAAGTGCGGGCTAGGCTTAAGGCCTGGGCACAAGTGCGGGCTAGGCTTAAGGCCTGGGCACAAGTGCGGGCTAGGCTTAAGGCCTGGGCACAAGTGCAGGCTAGGCTTAAGGCCTGGGCACAAGTGCAGTGCTGGCTAGGATCAAGGCAGGGGCCACAAGTGCCGGCTAGGCTTAAGGCATGGGCACAAGTGCTGGCTAGGATCAAGGCAGGAGGCACAAGTGCGGGCTAGGCTTAAGGCCTGGGCACAAGTGCGGGTGAGGCTTAAGGCCTGGGCACAAGTGCGGGCTAGGCTTAAGGCCTGGGCACAAGTGCGGGCTAAGCTTAAGGCCGGGGCACAAGTGCGGGCTAGGCTTAAGGCCGGAGCACAAGTGCGGGCTAGGCTTAAGGCCTGGGCACAAGTGCGGGCTAGGCTTAAGGCCTGGGCACACGTGCGGGCTAGGCTTAAGGCCTGGGCACAAGTGCGGGTTAGGCTTAAGGCCTGGGCACAAGTGCGGGCTAGGCTTAAGGCCTGGGCACAAGTGCGGGCTAGGCTTAAGGCCTGGGCACAAGTGCGGGCTAGGCTTAAGGCCTGGGCACAAGTGCAGGCTAGGCTTCAGGCCTGGGCACAAGTGCAGGCTAGGCTTAAGGCCTGGGCACAAGTGCAGTGCTGGCTAGGATCAAGGCAGGGGCCACAAGTGCCGGCTAGGCTTAAGGCATGGGCACAAGTGCCAGCCAGGCTTAAGGCCTAGGCACAAGTGCGGGCTAGGCTTAAGGTCTGGGCACAAGTGTGGGCTAGGCTTAAGGCCTGGGCACAAGTGCGGGCTAGGCTTAAGGCCTGGGCACAAGTGCGGGCTAGGCTTAAGGCCTGGGCACAAGTGCGGGCTAGGCTTAAGGCCTGGGCACAAGTGTGGTCTAGGCTTAAGGCCTGGGCACAAGTGCGGGCTAGGCTTAAGGCCTGGGCACAAGTGCGGGCTAGGCTTAACGCCTGGGCACAAGTGCGGGCTAGGCTTAAGGCCTGGGCACAAGTGCGGGCTAGGCTTAAGGCCTGGGCACAAGTGCGGGCTAGGCTTAAGGCCTGGGCACAAGTGCGGGCTAGGCTTAAGGCCTGGGCACAAGTGCGGGCTAGGCTTAAGGCCTGGGCACAAGTGCGGCTAGGCTTAAGGCCTGGGCACAAGTGCGGGCTAGGCTTAAGGCCTAGGCACAAGTGCGGGCTAGGCTTAAGGCCTGGGCACAAGTGCGGGCAAGGCTTAAGGCCTGGGCACAATTGCGGGCTAGGCTTAAGGCCTGGGCACAAGTGCAGGCTAGGCTTAAGGCCTGGGCACAAGTGCAGGCTAGGCTTAAGGCCTGGGCACAAGTGCAGTGCTGGCTAGGATCAAGGCAGGGGCCACAAGTGCCGGCTAGGCTTAAGGCATGGGCACAAGTGCTGGCTAGGATCAAGGCAGGAGGCACAAGTGCGGGCTAGGCTTAAGGCCTGGGCACAAGTGCGGGTGAGGCTTAAGGCCTGGGCACAAGTGCGGGCTAGGCTTAAGGCCTGGGCACAAGTGCGGGCTAAGCTTAAGGCCGGGGCACAAGTGCGGGCTAGGCTTAAGGCCGGAGCACAAGTGCGGGCTAGGCTTAAGGCCTGGGCACAAGTGCGGGCTAGGCTTAAGGCCTGGGCACAAGTGCGGGCTAGGCTTAAGGCCTGGGCACAAGTGCGGGTTAGGCTTAAGGCCTGGGCACAAGTGCGGGCTAGGCTTAAGGCCTGGGCACAAGTGCGGGCTAGGCTTAAGGCCTGGGCACAAGTGCGGGCTAGGCTTAAGGCCTGGGCACAAGTGCAGGCTAGGCTTCAGGCCTGGGCACAAGTGCAGGCTAGGCTTAAGGCCTGGGCACAAGTGCAGTGCTGGCTAGGATCAAGGCAGGGGCCACAAGTGCCGGCTAGGCTTAAGGCATGGGCACAAGTGCCAGCCAGGCTTAAGGCCTAGGCACAAGTGCGGGCTAGGCTTAAGGCCTGGGCACAAGTGCGGGCTAGGCTTAAGGCCTGGGCACAAGTGCGGGCTAGGCTTAAGGCCTGGGCACAAGTGCGGGCTAGGCTTAAGGCCTGGGCACAAGTGCGGGCTAGGCTTAAGGCCTGGGCACAAGTGCGGGCTAGGCTTAAGGCCTGGGCACAAGTGCGGGCTAGGCTTAAGGCCTGGGCACAAGTGCGGGCTAGGCTTAACGCCTGGGCACAAGTGCGGGCTAGGCTTAAGGCCTGGGCACAAGTGCGGGCTAGGCTTAAGGCCTGGGCACAAGTGCGGGCTAGGCTTAAGGCCTGGGCACAAGTGCGGGCTAGGCTTAAGGCCTGGGCACAAGTGCGGGCTAGGCTTAAGGCCTGGGCACAAGTGCGGGCTAGGCTTAAGGCCTGGGCACAAGTGCGGGCTAGGCTTAAGGCCTGGGCACAAGTGCGGGCTAGGCTTAAGGCCTGGGCACAAGTGCGGGCTAGGCTTAAGGCCTGGGCACAAGTGCAGGCTAGGCTTAAGGCCTGGGCACAAGTGCGGGCTAGGCTTAAGGCAGGGGCACAAGTGCGGGCTAGGTTTAAGGCCTGGGCACAAGTGCGGGCTAGGATTAAGGCCTGGGCACAAGTGCGGGCTAGGATCAAGGCAGGGGGCACAATTGCGGGCTAGGATCAAGGCAGGGGGCACAAGTGCGGGCTAGGCTTAACGCCTGGGCACAAGTGCAGGCTAGGCTTAAGGCCTGGGCACAAGTGCAGGCTAGGCTTAAGGCCTGGGCACAAGTGCAGTGCTGGCTAGGATCAAGGCAAAGGCCACAAGTGCCAGCTAGGCTTAAGGCATGGGCACAAGTGTGGGCTAGGCTTAAGGCCTAGGCACAAGTGCGGGCTAGGCTTAAGGCCTGGGCACAAGTGCGGGCTAGGCTTAAGGCCTGGGCACAAGTGCGGGCTAGGCTTAAGGCCTGGGCACAAGTGCGGGCTAGGCTTAAGGCCGGGGCACAAGTGCGGGCTAGGCTTAAGGCCGGGGCACAAGTGCGGGCTAGGCTTAAGGCCTGGGCACAAGTGCGGGCTAGGCTTAAGGCCTGGGCACAAGTGCGGGCTAGGATCAAGGCAGGGGGCACAAGTGCGGGCTAGGATCAAGGCAGGGGGCACAAGTGCGGGCTAGGCTTAACGCCTGGGCACAAGTGCAGGCTAGGCTTAAGGCCTGGGCACAAGTGCAGGCTAGGCTTAAGGCCTGGGCACAAGTGCAGTGCTGGCTAGGATCAAGGCAAAGGCCACAAGTGCCAGCTAGGCTTAAGGCATGGGCACAAGTGTGGGCTAGGCTTAAGGCCTAGGCACAAGTGCGGGCTAGGCTTAAGGCCTGGGCACAAGTGCGGGCTAGGCTTAAGGCCTGGGCACAAGTGCGGGCTAGGCTTAATGCCTGGGCACAAGTGCGGGCTAGGCTTAAGGCCGGGGCACAAGTGCGGGCTAGGCTTAAGGCCGGGGCACAAGTGCGGGCTAGGCTTAAGGCCTGGGCACAAGTGCGGGCTAGGCTTAAGGCCTGGGCACAAGTGCGGGCTAGGCTTAAGGCCTGGGCACAAGTGCGGGCTAGGCTTAAGGCCTGGGCACAAGTGCGGGCTAGGCTTAAGGCCTGGGCACAAGTGCGGGCTAGGCTTAAGGCCGGGGCACAAGTGCGGGCTAGGCTTAAGGCCGGGGCACAAGTGCGGGCTAGGCTTAAGGCCTGGGCACAAGTGCGGGCTAGGCTTAAGGCCTGGGCACAAGTGCGGGCTAGGATCAAGGCAGGGGGCACAAGTGCGGGCTAGGATCAAGGCAGGGGGCACAAGTGCGGGCTAGGCTTAACGCCTGGGCACAAGTGCAGGCTAGGCTTAAGGCCTGGGCACAAGTGCAGGCTAGGCTTAAGGCCTGGGCACAAGTGCAGTGCTGGCTAGGATCAAGGCAAAGGCCACAAGTGCCAGCTAGGCTTAAGGCATGGGCACAAGTGTGGGCTAGGCTTAAGGCCTAGGCACAAGTGCGGGCTAGGCTTAAGGCCTGGGCACAAGTGCGGGCAAGGCTTAAGGCCTGGGCACAATTGCGGGCTAGGCTTAAGGCCTGGGCACAAGTGCAGGCTAGGCTTAAGGCCTGGGCACAAGTGCAGGCTAGGCTTAAGGCCTGGGCACAAGTGCAGTGCTGGCTAGGATCAAGGCAGGGGCCACAAGTGCCGGCTAGGCTTAAGGCATGGGCACAAGTGCTGGCTAGGATCAAGGCAGGAGGCACAAGTGCGGGCTAGGCTTAAGGCCTGGGCACAAGTGCGGGTGAGGCTTAAGGCCTGGGCACAAGTGCGGGCTAGGCTTAAGGCCTGGGCACAAGTGCGGGCTAAGCTTAAGGCCGGGGCACAAGTGCGGGCTAGGCTTAAGGCCGGAGCACAAGTGCGGGCTAGGCTTAAGGCCTGGGCACAAGTGCGGGCTAGGCTTAAGGCCTGGGCACAAGTGCGGGCTAGGCTTAAGGCCTGGGCACAAGTGCGGGTTAGGCTTAAGGCCTGGGCACAAGTGCGGGCTAGGCTTAAGGCCTGGGCACAAGTGCGGGCTAGGCTTAAGGCCTGGGCACAAGTGCGGGCTAGGCTTAAGGCCTGGGCACAAGTGCAGGCTAGGCTTCAGGCCTGGGCACAAGTGCAGGCTAGGCTTAAGGCCTGGGCACAAGTGCAGGCTAGGCTTCAGGCCTGGGCACAAGTGCCGGCTAGGCTTAAGGCATGGGCACAAGTGCCAGCCAGGCTTAAGGCCTAGGCACAAGTGCGGGCTAGGCTTAAGGCCTGGGCACAAGTGCGGGCTAGGCTTAAGGCCTGGGCACAAGTGCGGGCTAGGCTTAAGGCCTGGGCACAAGTGCGGGCTAGGCTTAAGGCCTGGGCACAAGTGCGGGCTAGGCTTAAGGCCTGGGCACAAGTGCGGGCTAGGCTTAAGGCCTGGGCACAAGTGCGGGCTAGGCTTAAGGCCTGGGCACAAGTGCGGGCTAGGCTTAACGCCTGGGCACAAGTGCGGGCTAGGCTTAAGGCCTGGGCACAAGTGCGGGCTAGGCTTAAGGCCTGGGCACAAGTGCGGGCTAGGCTTAAGGCCTGGGCACAAGTGCGGGCTAGGCTTAAGGCCTGGGCACAAGTGCGGGCTAGGCTTAAGGCCTGGGCACAAGTGCGGGCTAGGCTTAAGGCCTGGGCACAAGTGCGGGCTAGGCTTAAGGCCTGGGCACAAGTGCGGGCTAGGCTTAAGGCCTGGGCACAAGTGCGGGCTAGGCTTAAGGCCTGGGCACAAGTGCAGGCTAGGCTTAAGGCCTGGGCACAAGTGCGGGCTAGGCTTAAGGCAGGGGCACAAGTGCGGGCTAGGTTTAAGGCCTGGGCACAAGTGCGGGCTAGGCTTAAGGCCTGGGCACAAGTGCGGGCTAGGATCAAGGCAGGGGGCACAAGTGCGGGCTAGGATCAAGGCAGGGGGCACAAGTGCGGGCTAGGCTTAACGCCTGGGCACAAGTGCAGGCTAGGCTTAAGGCCTGGGCACAAGTGCAGGCTAGGCTTAAGGCCTGGGCACAAGTGCAGTGCTGGCTAGGATCAAGGCAAAGGCCACAAGTGCCAGCTAGGCTTAAGGCATGGGCACAAGTGTGGGCTAGGCTTAAGGCCTAGGCACAAGTGCGGGCTAGGCTTAAGGCATGGGCACAAGTGCTGGCTAGGATCAAGGCAGGAGGCACAAGTGCGGGCTAGGCTTAAGGCCGGGGCACAAGTGCGGGTGAGGCTTAAGGCCTGGGCACAAGTGCGGGCTAGGCTTAAGGCCTGGGCACAAGTGCGGGCTAAGCTTAAGGCCGGGGCACAAGTGCGGGCTAGGCTTAAGGCCGGAGCACAAGTGCGGGCTAGGCTTAAGGCCTGGGCACAAGTGCGGGCTAGGCTTAAGGCCTGGGCACAAGTGCGGGCTAGGCTTAAGGCCTGGGCACAAGTGCGGGTTAGGCTTAAGGCCTGGGCACAAGTGCGGGCTAGGCTTAAGGCCTGGGCACAAGTGCGGGCTAGGCTTAAGGCCTGGGCACAAGTGCGGGCTAGGATTAAGGCCTGGGCACAAGTGCAGGCTAGGCTTCAGGCCTGGGCACAAGTGCAGGCTAGGCTTAAGGCCTGGGCACAAGTGCAGTGCTGGCTAGGATCAAGGCAGGGGCCACAAGTGCCGGCTAGGCTTAAGGCATGGGCACAAGTGCCAGCCAGGCTTAAGGCCTAGGCACAAGTGCGGGCTAGGCTTAAGGCCTGGGCACAAGTGCGGGCTAGGCTTAAGGCCTGGGCACAAGTGCGGGCTAGGCTTAAGGCCTGGGCACAAGTGCGGGCTAGGCTTAAGGCCTGGGCACAAGTGCGGGCTAGGCTTAAGGCCTGGGCACAAGTGCGGGCTAGGCTTAAGGCCTGGGCACAAGTGCGGGCTAGGCTTAAGGCCTAGGCACAAGTGCGGGCTAGGCTTAACGCCTGGGCACAAGTGCGGGCTAGGCTTAAGGCCTGGGCACAAGTGCGGGCTAGGCTTAAGGCCTGGGCACAAGTGCGGGCTAGGCTTAAGGCCTGGGCACAAGTGCGGGCTAGGCTTAAGGCCTGGGCACAAGTGCGGGCTAGGCTTAAGGCCTGGGCACAAGTGCGGGCTAGGCTTAAGGCCTGGGCACAAGTGCAGGCTAGGCTTAAGGCCTGGGCACAAGTGCAGTGCTGGCTAGGATCAAGGCAGGGGCCACAAGTGCCGGCTAGGCTTAAGGCATGGGCACAAGTGCTGGCTAGGATCAAGGCAGGAGGCACAAGTGCGGGCTAGGCTTAAGGCCTGGGCACAAGTGCGGGTGAGGCTTAAGGCCTGGGCACAAGTGCGGGCTAGGCTTAAGGCCTGGGCACAAGTGCGGGCTAAGCTTAAGGCCGGGGCACAAGTGCGGGCTAGGCTTAAGGCCGGAGCACAAGTGCGGGCTAGGCTTAAGGCCTGGGCACAAGTGCGGGCTAGGCTTAAGGCCTGGGCACAAGTGCGGGCTAGGCTTAAGGCCTGGGCACAAGTGCGGGTTAGGCTTAAGGCCTGGGCACAAGTGCGGGCTAGGCTTAAGGCCTGGGCACAAGTGCGGGCTAGGCTTAAGGCCTGGGCACAAGTGCGGGCTAGGCTTAAGGCCTGGGCACAAGTGCAGGCTAGGCTTCAGGCCTGGGCACAAGTGCAGGCTAGGCTTAAGGCCTGGGCACAAGTGCAGTGCTGGCTAGGATCAAGGCAGGGGCCACAAGTGCCGGCTAGGCTTAAGGCATGGGCACAAGTGCCAGCCAGGCTTAAGGCCTAGGCACAAGTGCGGGCTAGGCTTAAGGCCTGGGCACAAGTGTGGGCTAGGCTTAAGGCCTGGGCACAAGTGCGGGCTAGGCTTAAGGCCTGGGCACAAGTGCGGGCTAGGCTTAAGGCCTGGGCACAAGTGCGGGCTAGGCTTAAGGCCTGGGCACAAGTGCGGGCTAGGCTTAAGGCCTGGGCACAAGTGCGGGCTAGGCTTAAGGCCTGGGCACAAGTGCGGGCTAGGCTTAACGCCTGGGCACAAGTGCGGGCTAGGCTTAAGGCCTGGGCACAAGTGCGGGCTAGGCTTAAGGCCTGGGCACAAGTGCGGGCTAGGCTTAAGGCCTGGGCACAAGTGCGGGCTAGGCTTAAGGCCTGGGCACAAGTGCGGGCTAGGCTTAAGGCCTGGGCACAAGTGCGGCTAGGCTTAAGGCCTGGGCACAAGTGCGGGCTAGGCTTAAGGCCTGGGCACAAGTGCGGGCTAGGCTTAAGGCCTGGGCACAAGTGCGGGCTAGGCTTAAGGCCTGGGCACAAGTGCAGGCTAGGCTTAAGGCCTGGGCACAAGTGCGGGCTAGGCTTAAGGCAGGGGCACAAGTGCGGGCTAGGTTTAAGGCCTGGGCACAAGTGCGGGCTAGGCTTAAGGCCTGGGCACAAGTGCGGGCTAGGATCAAGGCAGGGGGCACAAGTGCGGGCTAGGATCAAGGCAGGGGGCACAAGTGCGGGCTAGGCTTAACGCCTGGGCACAAGTGCAGGCTAGGCTTAAGGCCTGGGCACAAGTGCAGGCTAGGCTTAAGGCCTGGGCACAAGTGCAGTGCTGGCTAGGATCAAGGCAAAGGCCACAAGTGCCAGCTAGGCTTAAGGCATGGGCACAAGTGTGGGCTAGGCTTAAGGCCTAGGCACAAGTGCGGGCTAGGCTTAAGGCCTGGGCACAAGTGCGGGCAAGGCTTAAGGCCTGGGCACAATTGCGGGCTAGGCTTAAGGCCTGGGCACAAGTGCAGGCTAGGCTTAAGGCCTGGGCACAAGTGCAGGCTAGGCTTAAGGCCTGGGCACAAGTGCAGTGCTGGCTAGGATCAAGGCAGGGGCCACAAGTGCCGGCTAGGCTTAAGGCATGGGCACAAGTGCTGGCTAGGATCAAGGCAGGAGGCACAAGTGCGGGCTAGGCTTAAGGCCTGGGCACAAGTGCGGGTGAGGCTTAAGGCCTGGGCACAAGTGCGGGCTAGGCTTAAGGCCTGGGCACAAGTGCGGGCTAAGCTTAAGGCCGGGGCACAAGTGCGGGCTAGGCTTAAGGCCGGAGCACAAGTGCGGGCTAGGCTTAAGGCCTGGGCACAAGTGCGGGCTAGGCTTAAGGCCTGGGCACAAGTGCGGGCTAGGCTTAAGGCCTGGGCACAAGTGCGGGTTAGGCTTAAGGCCTGGGCACAAGTGCGGGCTAGGCTTAAGGCCTGGGCACAAGTGCGGGCTAGGCTTAAGGCCTGGGCACAAGTGCGGGCTAGGCTTAAGGCCTGGGCACAAGTGCAGGCTAGGCTTCAGGCCTGGGCACAAGTGCAGGCTAGGCTTAAGGCCTGGGCACAAGTGCAGTGCTGGCTAGGATCAAGGCAGGGGCCACAAGTGCCGGCTAGGCTTAAGGCATGGGCACAAGTGCCAGCCAGGCTTAAGGCCTAGGCACAAGTGCGGGCTAGGCTTAAGGCCTGGGCACAAGTGCGGGCTAGGCTTAAGGCCTGGGCACAAGTGCGGGCTAGGCTTAAGGCCTGGGCACAAGTGCGGGCTAGGCTTAAGGCCTGGGCACAAGTGCGGGCTAGGCTTAAGGCCTGGGCACAAGTGCGGGCTAGGCTTAAGGCCTGGGCACAAGTGCGGGCTAGGCTTAAGGCCTGGGCACAAGTGCGGGCTAGGCTTAATGCCTGGGCACAAGTGCGGGCTAGGCTTAAGGCCTGGGCACAAGTGCGGGCTAGGCTTAAGGCCTGGGCACAAGTGCGGGCTAGGCTTAAGGCCTGGGCACAAGTGCGGGCTAGGCTTAAGGCCTGGGCACAAGTGCGGGCTAGGCTTAAGGCCTGGGCACAAGTGCGGGCTAGGCTTAAGGCCTGGGCACAAGTGCGGGCTAGGCTTAAGGCCTGGGCACAAGTGCGGGCTAGGCTTAAGGCCTGGGCACAAGTGCGGGCTAGGCTTAAGGCCTGGGCACAAGTGCAGGCTAGGCTTAAGGCCTGGGCACAAGTGCGGGCTAGGCTTAAGGCAGGGGCACAAGTGCGGGCTAGGTTTAAGGCCTGGGCACAAGTGCGAGCTAATATTAAGGCCTGGGCACAAGTGCGGGCTAGGATCAAGGCAGGGGGCACAAGTGCGGGCTAGGATCAAGGCAGGGGGCACAAGTGCGGGCTAGGCTTAACGCCTGGGCACAAGTGCAGGCTAGGCTTAAGGCCTGGGCACAAGTGCAGGCTAGGCTTAAGGCCTGGGCACAAGTGCAGTGCTGGCTAGGATCAAGGCAAAGGCCACAAGTGCCAGCTAGGCTTAAGGCATGGGCACAAGTGTGGGCTAGGCTTAAGGCCTAGGCACAAGTGCGGGCTAGGCTTAAGGCCTGGGCACAAGTGCGGGCTAGGCTTAAGGCCGGGGCACAAGTGCGGGCTAGGCTTAAGGCCGGGGCACAAGTGCGGGCTAGGCTTAAGGCCTGGGCACAAGTGCGGGCTAGGCTTAAGGCCTGGGCACAAGTGCGGGCTAGGATCAAGGCAGGGGGCACAAGTGCGGGCTAGGATCAAGGCAGGGGGCACAAGTGCGGGCTAGGCTTAACGCCTGGGCACAAGTGCAGGCTAGGCTTAAGGCCTGGGCACAAGTGCAGGCTAGGCTTAAGGCCTGGGCACAAGTGCAGTGCTGGCTAGGATCAAGGCAAAGGCCACAAGTGCCAGCTAGGCTTAAGGCATGGGCACAAGTGTGGGCTAGGCTTAAGGCCTAGGCACAAGTGCGGGCTAGGCTTAAGGCCTGGGCACAAGTGCGGGCTAGGCTTAAGGCCTGGGCACAAGTGCGGGCTAGGCTTAATGCCTGGGCACAAGTGCGGGCTAGGCTTAAGGCCGGGGCACAAGTGCGGGCTAGGCTTAAGGCCGGGGCACAAGTGCGGGCTAGGCTTAAGGCCTGGGCACAAGTGCGGGCTAGGCTTAAGGCCTGGGCACAAGTGCGGGCTAGGCTTAAGGCCTGGGCACAAGTGCGGGCTAGGCTTAAGGCCTGGGCACAAGTGCGGGCTAGGCTTAAGGCCTGGGCACAAGTGCGGGCTAGGCTTAAGGCTGGGGCACAAGTGCGGGCTAGGCTTAAGGCCGGGGCACAAGTGCGGGCTAGGCTTAAGGCCTGGGCACAAGTGCGGGCTAGGCTTAAGGCCTGGGCACAAGTGCGGGCTAGGATCAAGGCAGGGGGCACAAGTGCGGGCTAGGATCAAGGCAGGGGGCACAAGTGCGGGCTAGGCTTAACGCCTGGGCACAAGTGCAGGCTAGGCTTAAGGCCTGGGCACAAGTGCAGGCTAGGCTTAAGGCCTGGGCACAAGTGCAGTGCTGGCTAGGATCAAGGCAAAGGCCACAAGTGCCAGCTAGGCTTAAGGCATGGGCACAAGTGTGGGCTAGGCTTAAGGCCTAGGCACAAGTGCGGGCTAGGCTTAAGGCCTGGGCACAAGTGCGGGCAAGGCTTAAGGCCTGGGCACAATTGCGGGCTAGGCTTAAGGCCTGGGCACAAGTGCAGGCTAGGCTTAAGGCCTGGGCACAAGTGCAGGCTAGGCTTAAGGCCTGGGCACAAGTGCAGTGCTGGCTAGGATCAAGGCAGGGGCCACAAGTGCCGGCTAGGCTTAAGGCATGGGCACAAGTGCTGGCTAGGATCAAGGCAGGAGGCACAAGTGCGGGCTAGGCTTAAGGCCTGGGCACAAGTGCGGGTGAGGCTTAAGGCCTGGGCACAAGTGCGGGCTAGGCTTAAGGCCTGGGCACAAGTGCGGGCTAAGCTTAAGGCCGGGGCACAAGTGCGGGCTAGGCTTAAGGCCGGAGCACAAGTGCGGGCTAGGCTTAAGGCCTGGGCACAAGTGCGGGCTAGGCTTAAGGCCTGGGCACAAGTGCGGGCTAGGCTTAAGGCCTGGGCACAAGTGCGGGTTAGGCTTAAGGCCTGGGCACAAGTGCGGGCTAGGCTTAAGGCCTGGGCACAAATGCGGGCTAGGCTTAAGGCCTGGGCACAAGTGCGGGCTAGGCTTAAGGCCTGGGCACAAGTGCAGGCTAGGCTTCAGGCCTGGGCACAAGTGCAGGCTAGGCTTAAGGCCTGGGCACAAGTGCAGTGCTGGCTAGGATCAAGGCAGGGGCCACAAGTGCCGGCTAGGCTTAAGGCATGGGCACAAGTGCCAGCCAGGCTTAAGGCCTAGGCACAAGTGCGGGCTAGGCTTAAGGCCTGGGCACAAGTGCGGGCTAGGCTTAAGGCCTGGGCACAAGTGCGGGCTAGGCTTAAGGCCTGGGCACAAGTGCGGGCTAGGCTTAAGGCCTGGGCACAAGTGCAGGCTAGGCTTAAGGCCTGGGCACAAGTGCGGGCTAGGCTTAAGGCAGGGGCACAAGTGCGGGCTAGGTTTAAGGCCTGGGCACAAGTGCGGGCTAGGCTTAAGGCCTGGACACAAGTGCGGGCTAGGATCAAGGCAGGGGGCACAAGTGCGGGCTAGGATCAAGGCAGGGGGCACAAGTGCGGGCTAGGCTTAACGCCTGGGCACAAGTGCAGGCTAGGCTTAAGGCCTGGGCACAAGTGCAGGCTAGGCTTAAGGCCTGGGCACAAGTGCAGTGCTGGCTAGGATCAAGGCAAAGGCCACAAGTGCCAGCTAGGCTTAAGGCATGGGCACAAGTGTGGGCTAGGCTTAAGGCCTAGGCACAAGTGCGGGCTAGGCTTAAGGCATGGGCACAAGTGCTGGCTAGGATCAAGGCAGGAGGCACAAGTGCGGGCTAGGCTTAAGGCAGGGGCACAAGTGCGGGCTAGGTTTAAGGCCTGGGCACAAGTGCGGGCTAGGCTTAACGCCTGGGCACAAGTGCGGGCTAGGCTTAAGGCCTGGGCACAAGTGCGGGCTAGGCTTAAGGCCTGGGCACAAGTGCGGGCTAGGCTTAAGGCCTGGGCACAAGTGCGGGCTAGGCTTAAGGCCTGGGCACAAGTGCGGGCTAGGCTTAAGGCCTGGGCACAAGTGCGGCTAGGCTTAAGGCCTGGGCACAAGTGCGGGCTAGGCTTAAGGCCTAGGCACAAGTGCGGGCTAGGCTTAAGGCCTGGGCACAAGTGCGGGCAAGGCTTAAGGCCTGGGCACAATTGCGGGCTAGGCTTAAGGCCTGGGCACAAGTGCAGGCTAGGCTTAAGGCCTGGGCACAAGTGCAGGCTAGGCTTAAGGCCTGGGCACAAGTGCAGTGCTGGCTAGGATCAAGGCAGGGGCCACAAGTGCCGGCTAGGCTTAAGGCATGGGCACAAGTGCCAGCCAGGCTTAAGGCCTAGGCACAAGTGCGGGCTAGGCTTAAGGCCTGGGCACAAGTGTGGGCTAGGCTTAAGGCCTGGGCACAAGTGCGGGCTAGGCTTAAGGCCTGGGCACAAGTGCGGGCTAGGCTTAAGGCCTGGGCACAAGTGCGGGCTAGGCTTAAGGCCTGGGCACAAGTGTGGGCTAGGCTTAAGGCCTGGGCACAAGTGCGGGCTAGGCTTAAGGCCTGGGCACAAGTGCGGGCTAGGCTTAACGCCTGGGCACAAGTGCGGGCTAGGCTTAAGGCCTGGGCACAAGTGCGGGCTAGGCTTAAGGCCTGGGCACAAGTGCGGGCTAGGCTTAAGGCCTGGGCACAAGTGCGGGCTAGGCTTAAGGCCTGGGCACAAGTGCGGGCTAGGCTTAAGGCCTGGGCACAAGTGCGGCTAGGCTTAAGGCCTGGGCACAAGTGCGGGCTAGGCTTAAGGCCTAGGCACAAGTGCGGGCTAGGCTTAAGGCCTGGGCACAAGTGCGGGCAAGGCTTAAGGCCTGGGCACAATTGCGGGCTAGGCTTAAGGCCTGGGCACAAGTGCAGGCTAGGCTTAAGGCCTGGGCACAAGTGCAGGCTAGGCTTAAGGCCTGGGCACAAGTGCAGTGCTGGCTAGGATCAAGGCAGGGGCCACAAGTGCCGGCTAGGCTTAAGGCATGGGCACAAGTGCTGGCTAGGATCAAGGCAGGAGGCACAAGTGCGGGCTAGGCTTAAGGCCTGGGCACAAGTGCGGGTGAGGCTTAAGGCCTGGGCACAAGTGCGGGCTAGGCTTAAGGCCTGGGCACAAGTGCGGGCTAAGCTTAAGGCCGGGGCACAAGTGCGGGCTAGGCTTAAGGCCGGAGCACAAGTGCGGGCTAGGCTTAAGGCCTGGGCACAAGTGCGGGCTAGGCTTAAGGCCTGGGCACAAGTGCGGGCTAGGCTTAAGGCCTGGGCACAAGTGCGGGTTAGGCTTAAGGCCTGGGCACAAGTGCGGGCTAGGCTTAAGGCCTGGGCACAAGTGCGGGCTAGGCTTAAGGCCTGGGCACAAGTGCGGGCTAGGCTTAAGGCCTGGGCACAAGTGCAGGCTAGGCTTCAGGCCTGGGCACAAGTGCAGGCTAGGCTTAAGGCCTGGGCACAAGTGCAGTGCTGGCTAGGATCAAGGCAGGGGCCACAAGTGCCGGCTAGGCTTAAGGCATGGGCACAAGTGCCAGCCAGGCTTAAGGCCTAGGCACAAGTGCGGGCTAGGCTTAAGGCCTGGGCACAAGTGCGGGCTAGGCTTAAGGCCTGGGCACAAGTGCGGGCTAGGCTTAAGGCCTGGGCACAAGTGCGGGCTAGGCTTAAGGCCTGGGCACAAGTGCGGGCTAGGCTTAAGGCCTGGGCACAAGTGCGGGCTCGGCTTAAGGCCTGGGCACAAGTGCGGGCTAGGCTTAAGGCCTGGGCACAAGTGCGGGCTAGGCTTAACGCCTGGGCACAAGTGCGGGCTAGGCTTAAGGCCTGGGCACAAGTGCGGGCTAGGCTTAAGGCCTGGGCACAAGTGCGGGCTAGGCTTAAGGCCTGGGCACAAGTGCGGGCTAGGCTTAAGGCCTGGGCACAAGTGCGGGCTAGGCTTAAGGCCTGGGCACAAGTGCGGGCTAGGCTTAAGGCCTGGGCACAAGTGCAGGCTAGGCTTAAGGCCTGGGCACAAGTGCGGGCTAGGCTTAAGGCAGGGGCACAAGTGCGGGCTAGGTTTAAGGCCTGGGCACAAGTGCGAGCTAATATTAAGGCCTGGGCACAAGTGCGGGCTAGGATCAAGGCAGGGGGCACAAGTGCGGGCTAGGATCAAGGCAGGGGGCACAAGTGCGGGCTAGGCTTAACGCCTGGGCACAAGTGCAGGCTAGGCTTAAGGCCTGGGCACAAGTGCAGGCTAGGCTTAAGGCCTGGGCACAAGTGCAGTGCTGGCTAGGATCAAGGCAAAGGCCACAAGTGCCAGCTAGGCTTAAGGCATGGGCACAAGTGTGGGCTAGGCTTAAGGCCTAGGCACAAGTGCGGGCTAGGCTTAAGGCCTGGGCACAAGTGCGGGCTAGGCTTAAGGCCGGGGCACAAGTGCGGGCTAGGCTTAAGGCCGGGGCACAAGTGCGGGCTAGGCTTAAGGCCTGGGCACAAGTGCGGGCTAGGCTTAAGGCCTGGGCACAAGTGCGGGCTAGGATCAAGGCAGGGGGCACAAGTGCGGGCTAGGATCAAGGCAGGGGGCACAAGTGCGGGCTAGGCTTAACGCCTGGGCACAAGTGCAGGCTAGGCTTAAGGCCTGGGCACAAGTGCAGGCTAGGCTTAAGGCCTGGGCACAAGTGCAGTGCTGGCTAGGATCAAGGCAAAGGCCACAAGTGCCAGCTAGGCTTAAGGCATGGGCACAAGTGTGGGCTAGGCTTAAGGCCTAGGCACAAGTGCGGGCTAGGCTTAAGGCCTGGGCACAAGTGCGGGCTAGGCTTAAGGCCTGGGCACAAGTGCGGGCTAGGCTTAATGCCTGGGCACAAGTGCGGGCTAGGCTTAAGGCCGGGGCACAAGTGCGGGCTAGGCTTAAGGCCGGGGCACAAGTGCGGGCTAGGCTTAAGGCCTGGGCACAAGTGCGGGCTAGGCTTAAGGCCTGGGCACAAGTGCGGGCTAGGCTTAAGGCCTGGGCACAAGTGCGGGCTAGGCTTAAGGCCTGGGCACAAGTGCGGGCTAGGCTTAAGGCCTGGGCACAAGTGCGGGCTAGGCTTAAGGCTGGGGCACAAGTGCGGGCTAGGCTTAAGGCCGGGGCACAAGTGCGGGCTAGGCTTAAGGCCTGGGCACAAGTGCGGGCTAGGCTTAAGGCCTGGGCACAAGTGCGGGCTAGGATCAAGGCAGGGGGCACAAGTGCGGGCTAGGATCAAGGCAGGGGGCACAAGTGCGGGCTAGGCTTAACGCCTGGGCACAAGTGCAGGCTAGGCTTAAGGCCTGGGCACAAGTGCAGGCTAGGCTTAAGGCCTGGGCACAAGTGCAGTGCTGGCTAGGATCAAGGCAAAGGCCACAAGTGCCAGCTAGGCTTAAGGCATGGGCACAAGTGTGGGCTAGGCTTAAGGCCTAGGCACAAGTGCGGGCTAGGCTTAAGGCCTGGGCACAAGTGCGGGCAAGGCTTAAGGCCTGGGCACAATTGCGGGCTAGGCTTAAGGCCTGGGCACAAGTGCAGGCTAGGCTTAAGGCCTGGGCACAAGTGCAGGCTAGGCTTAAGGCCTGGGCACAAGTGCAGTGCTGGCTAGGATCAAGGCAGGGGCCACAAGTGCCGGCTAGGCTTAAGGCATGGGCACAAGTGCTGGCTAGGATCAAGGCAGGAGGCACAAGTGCGGGCTAGGCTTAAGGCCTGGGCACAAGTGCGGGTGAGGCTTAAGGCCTGGGCACAAGTGCGGGCTAGGCTTAAGGCCTGGGCACAAGTGCGGGCTAAGCTTAAGGCCGGGGCACAAGTGCGGGCTAGGCTTAAGGCCGGAGCACAAGTGCGGGCTAGGCTTAAGGCCTGGGCACAAGTGCGGGCTAGGCTTAAGGCCTGGGCACAAGTGCGGGCTAGGCTTAAGGCCTGGGCACAAGTGCGGGTTAGGCTTAAGGCCTGGGCACAAGTGCGGGCTAGGCTTAAGGCCTGGGCACAAATGCGGGCTAGGCTTAAGGCCTGGGCACAAGTGCGGGCTAGGCTTAAGGCCTGGGCACAAGTGCAGGCTAGGCTTCAGGCCTGGGCACAAGTGCAGGCTAGGCTTAAGGCCTGGGCACAAGTGCAGTGCTGGCTAGGATCAAGGCAGGGGCCACAAGTGCCGGCTAGGCTTAAGGCATGGGCACAAGTGCCAGCCAGGCTTAAGGCCTAGGCACAAGTGCGGGCTAGGCTTAAGGCCTGGGCACAAGTGCGGGCTAGGCTTAAGGCCTGGGCACAAGTGCGGGCTAGGCTTAAGGCCTGGGCACAAGTGCGGGCTAGGCTTAAGGCCTGGGCACAAGTGCAGGCTAGGCTTAAGGCCTGGGCACAAGTGCGGGCTAGGCTTAAGGCAGGGGCACAAGTGCGGGCTAGGTTTAAGGCCTGGGCACAAGTGCGGGCTAGGCTTAAGGCCTGGACACAAGTGCGGGCTAGGATCAAGGCAGGGGGCACAAGTGCGGGCTAGGATCAAGGCAGGGGGCACAAGTGCGGGCTAGGCTTAACGCCTGGGCACAAGTGCAGGCTAGGCTTAAGGCCTGGGCACAAGTGCAGGCTAGGCTTAAGGCCTGGGCACAAGTGCAGTGCTGGCTAGGATCAAGGCAAAGGCCACAAGTGCCAGCTAGGCTTAAGGCATGGGCACAAGTGTGGGCTAGGCTTAAGGCCTAGGCACAAGTGCGGGCTAGGCTTAAGGCATGGGCACAAGTGCTGGCTAGGATCAAGGCAGGAGGCACAAGTGCGGGCTAGGCTTAAGGCAGGGGCACAAGTGCGGGCTAGGTTTAAGGCCTGGGCACAAGTGCGGGCTAGGCTTAACGCCTGGGCACAAGTGCGGGCTAGGCTTAAGGCCTGGGCACAAGTGCGGGCTAGGCTTAAGGCCTGGGCACAAGTGCGGGCTAGGCTTAAGGCCTGGGCACAAGTGCGGGCTAGGCTTAAGGCCTGGGCACAAGTGCGGGCTAGGCTTAAGGCCTGGGCACAAGTGCGGCTAGGCTTAAGGCCTGGGCACAAGTGCGGGCTAGGCTTAAGGCCTAGGCACAAGTGCGGGCTAGGCTTAAGGCCTGGGCACAAGTGCGGGCAAGGCTTAAGGCCTGGGCACAATTGCGGGCTAGGCTTAAGGCCTGGGCACAAGTGCAGGCTAGGCTTAAGGCCTGGGCACAAGTGCAGGCTAGGCTTAAGGCCTGGGCACAAGTGCAGTGCTGGCTAGGATCAAGGCAGGGGCCACAAGTGCCGGCTAGGCTTAAGGCATGGGCACAAGTGCCAGCCAGGCTTAAGGCCTAGGCACAAGTGCGGGCTAGGCTTAAGGCCTGGGCACAAGTGTGGGCTAGGCTTAAGGCCTGGGCACAAGTGCGGGCTAGGCTTAAGGCCTGGGCACAAGTGCGGGCTAGGCTTAAGGCCTGGGCACAAGTGCGGGCTAGGCTTAAGGCCTGGGCACAAGTGTGGGCTAGGCTTAAGGCCTGGGCACAAGTGCGGGCTAGGCTTAAGGCCTGGGCACAAGTGCGGGCTAGGCTTAACGCCTGGGCACAAGTGCGGGCTAGGCTTAAGGCCTGGGCACAAGTGCGGGCTAGGCTTAAGGCCTGGGCACAAGTGCGGGCTAGGCTTAAGGCCTGGGCACAAGTGCGGGCTAGGCTTAAGGCCTGGGCACAAGTGCGGGCTAGGCTTAAGGCCTGGGCACAAGTGCGGCTAGGCTTAAGGCCTGGGCACAAGTGCGGGCTAGGCTTAAGGCCTAGGCACAAGTGCGGGCTAGGCTTAAGGCCTGGGCACAAGTGCGGGCAAGGCTTAAGGCCTGGGCACAATTGCGGGCTAGGCTTAAGGCCTGGGCACAAGTGCAGGCTAGGCTTAAGGCCTGGGCACAAGTGCAGGCTAGGCTTAAGGCCTGGGCACAAGTGCAGTGCTGGCTAGGATCAAGGCAGGGGCCACAAGTGCCGGCTAGGCTTAAGGCATGGGCACAAGTGCTGGCTAGGATCAAGGCAGGAGGCACAAGTGCGGGCTAGGCTTAAGGCCTGGGCACAAGTGCGGGTGAGGCTTAAGGCCTGGGCACAAGTGCGGGCTAGGCTTAAGGCCTGGGCACAAGTGCGGGCTAAGCTTAAGGCCGGGGCACAAGTGCGGGCTAGGCTTAAGGCCGGAGCACAAGTGCGGGCTAGGCTTAAGGCCTGGGCACAAGTGCGGGCTAGGCTTAAGGCCTGGGCACAAGTGCGGGCTAGGCTTAAGGCCTGGGCACAAGTGCGGGTTAGGCTTAAGGCCTGGGCACAAGTGCGGGCTAGGCTTAAGGCCTGGGCACAAGTGCGGGCTAGGCTTAAGGCCTGGGCACAAGTGCGGGCTAGGCTTAAGGCCTGGGCACAAGTGCAGGCTAGGCTTCAGGCCTGGGCACAAGTGCAGGCTAGGCTTAAGGCCTGGGCACAAGTGCAGTGCTGGCTAGGATCAAGGCAGGGGCCACAAGTGCCGGCTAGGCTTAAGGCATGGGCACAAGTGCCAGCCAGGCTTAAGGCCTAGGCACAAGTGCGGGCTAGGCTTAAGGCCTGGGCACAAGTGCGGGCTAGGCTTAAGGCCTGGGCACAAGTGCGGGCTAGGCTTAAGGCCTGGGCACAAGTGCGGGCTAGGCTTAAGGCCTGGGCACAAGTGCGGGCTAGGCTTAAGGCCTGGGCACAAGTGCGGGCTCGGCTTAAGGCCTGGGCACAAGTGCGGGCTAGGCTTAAGGCCTGGGCACAAGTGCGGGCTAGGCTTAACGCCTGGGCACAAGTGCGGGCTAGGCTTAAGGCCTGGGCACAAGTGCGGGCTAGGCTTAAGGCCTGGGCACAAGTGCGGGCTAGGCTTAAGGCCTGGGCACAAGTGCGGGCTAGGCTTAAGGCCTGGGCACAAGTGCGGGCTAGGCTTAAGGCCTGGGCACAAGTGCGGGCTAGGCTTAAGGCCTGGGCACAAGTGCGGGCTAGGCTTAAGGCCTGGGCACAAGTGCGGGCTAGGCTTAAGGCCTGGGCACAAGTGCAGGCTAGGCTTAAGGCCTGGGCACAAGTGCGGGCTAGGCTTAAGGCAGGGGCACAAGTGCGGGCTAGGTTTAAGGCCTGGGCACAAGTGCGGGCTAGGATTAAGGCCTGGGCACAAGTGCGGGCTAGGATCAAGGCAGGGGGCACAATTGCGGGCTAGGATCAAGGCAGGGGGCACAAGTGCGGGCTAGGCTTAATGCCTGGGCACAAGTGCAGGCTAGGCTTAAGGCCTGGGCACAAGTGCAGGCTAGGCTTAAGGCCTGGGCACAAGTGCAGTGCTGGCTAGGATCAAGGCAAAGGCCACAAGTGCCAGCTAGGCTTAAGGCATGGGCACAAGTGTGGGCTAGGCTTAAGGCCTAGGCACAAGTGCGGGCTAGGCTTAAGGCCTGGGCACAAGTGCGGGCTAGGCTTAAGGCCTGGGCACAAGTGCGGGCTAGGCTTTAGGCCTGGGCACAAGTGCGGGCTAGGCTTAAGGCCGGGGCACAAGTGCGGGCTAGGCTTAAGGCCGGGGCACAAGTGCGGGCTAGGCTTAAGGCCTGGGCACAAGTGCGGGCTAGGCTTAAGGCCTGGGCACAAGTGCGGGCTAGGATCAAGGCAGGGGGCACAAGTGCGGGCTAGGATCAAGGCAGGGGGCACAAGTGCGGGCTAGGCTTAACGCCTGGGCACAAGTGCAGGCTAGGCTTAAGGCCTGGGCACAAGTGCAGGCTAGGCTTAAGGCCTGGGCACAAGTGCAGTGCTGGCTAGGATCAAGGCAAAGGCCACAAGTGCCAGCTAGGCTTAAGGCATGGGCACAAGTGTGGGCTAGGCTTAAGGCCTAGGCACAAGTGCGGGCTAGGCTTAAGGCCTGGGCACAAGTGCGGGCTAGGCTTAAGGCCTGGGCACAAGTGCGGGCTAGGCTTAATGCCTGGGCACAAGTGCGGGCTAGGCTTAAGGCCGGGGCACAAGTGCGGGCTAGGCTTAAGGCCGGGGCACAAGTGCGGGCTAGGCTTAAGGCCTGGGCACAAGTGCGGGCTAGGCTTAAGGCCTGGGCACAAGTGCGGGCTAGGCTTAAGGCCTGGGCACAAGTGCGGGCTAGGCTTAAGGCCTGGGCACAAGTGCGGGCTAGGCTTAAGGCCTGGGCACAAGTGCGGGCTAGGCTTAAGGCCGGGGCACAAGTGCGGGCTAGGCTTAAGGCCGGGGCACAAGTGCGGGCTAGGCTTAAGGCCTGGGCACAAGTGCGGGCTAGGCTTAAGGCCTGGGCACAAGTGCGGGCTAGGATCAAGGCAGGGGGCACAAGTGCGGGCTAGGATCAAGGCAGGGGGCACAAGTGCGGGCTAGGCTTAACGCCTGGGCACAAGTGCAGGCTAGGCTTAAGGCCTGGGCACAAGTGCAGGCTAGGCTTAAGGCCTGGGCACAAGTGCAGTGCTGGCTAGGATCAAGGCAAAGGCCACAAGTGCCAGCTAGGCTTAAGGCATGGGCACAAGTGTGGGCTAGGCTTAAGGCCTAGGCACAAGTGCGGGCTAGGCTTAAGGCCTGGGCACAAGTGCGGGCAAGGCTTAAGGCCTGGGCACAATTGCGGGCTAGGCTTAAGGCCTGGGCACAAGTGCAGGCTAGGCTTAAGGCCTGGGCACAAGTGCAGGCTAGGCTTAAGGCCTGGGCACAAGTGCAGTGCTGGCTAGGATCAAGGCAGGGGCCACAAGTGCCGGCTAGGCTTAAGGCATGGGCACAAGTGCTGGCTAGGATCAAGGCAGGAGGCACAAGTGCGGGCTAGGCTTAAGGCCTGGGCACAAGTGCGGGTGAGGCTTAAGGCCTGGGCACAAGTGCGGGCTAGGCTTAAGGCCTGGGCACAAGTGCGGGCTAAGCTTAAGGCCGGGGCACAAGTGCGGGCTAGGCTTAAGGCCGGAGCACAAGTGCGGGCTAGGCTTAAGGCCTGGGCACAAGTGCGGGCTAGGCTTAAGGCCTGGGCACAAGTGCGGGCTAGGCTTAAGGCCTGGGCACAAGTGCGGGTTAGGCTTAAGGCCTGGGCACAAGTGCGGGCTAGGCTTAAGGCCTGGGCACAAGTGCGGGCTAGGCTTAAGGCCTGGGCACAAGTGCGGGCTAGGCTTAAGGCCTGGGCACAAGTGCAGGCTAGGCTTCAGGCCTGGGCACAAGTGCAGGCTAGGCTTAAGGCCTGGGCACAAGTGCAGGCTAGGCTTCAGGCCTGGGCACAAGTGCCGGCTAGGCTTAAGGCATGGGCACAAGTGCCAGCCAGGCTTAAGGCCTAGGCACAAGTGCGGGCTAGGCTTAAGGCCTGGGCACAAGTGCGGGCTAGGCTTAAGGCCTGGGCACAAGTGCGGGCTAGGCTTAAGGCCTGGGCACAAGTGCGGGCTAGGCTTAAGGCCTGGGCACAAGTGCGGGCTAGGCTTAAGGCCTGGGCACAAGTGCGGGCTAGGCTTAAGGCCTGGGCACAAGTGCGGGCTAGGCTTAAGGCCTGGGCACAAGTGCGGGCTAGGCTTAACGCCTGGGCACAAGTGCGGGCTAGGCTTAAGGCCTGGGCACAAGTGCGGGCTAGGCTTAAGGCCTGGGCACAAGTGCGGGCTAGGCTTAAGGCCTGGGCACAAGTGCGGGCTAGGCTTAAGGCCTGGGCACAAGTGCGGGCTAGGCTTAAGGCCTGGGCACAAGTGCGGGCTAGGCTTAAGGCCTGGGCACAAGTGCGGGCTAGGCTTAAGGCCTGGGCACAAGTGCGGGCTAGGCTTAAGGCCTGGGCACAAGTGCGGGCTAGGCTTAAGGCCTGGGCACAAGTGCAGGCTAGGCTTAAGGCCTGGGCACAAGTGCGGGCTAGGCTTAAGGCAGGGGCACAAGTGCGGGCTAGGTTTAAGGCCTGGGCACAAGTGCGGGCTAGGCTTAAGGCCTGGGCACAAGTGCGGGCTAGGATCAAGGCAGGGGGCACAAGTGCGGGCTAGGATCAAGGCAGGGGGCACAAGTGCGGGCTAGGCTTAACGCCTGGGCACAAGTGCAGGCTAGGCTTAAGGCCTGGGCACAAGTGCAGGCTAGGCTTAAGGCCTGGGCACAAGTGCAGTGCTGGCTAGGATCAAGGCAAAGGCCACAAGTGCCAGCTAGGCTTAAGGCATGGGCACAAGTGTGGGCTAGGCTTAAGGCCTAGGCACAAGTGCGGGCTAGGCTTAAGGCATGGGCACAAGTGCTGGCTAGGATCAAGGCAGGAGGCACAAGTGCGGGCTAGGCTTAAGGCCTGGGCACAAGTGCGGGTGAGGCTTAAGGCCTGGGCACAAGTGCGGGCTAGGCTTAAGGCCTGGGCACAAGTGCGGGCTAAGCTTAAGGCCGGGGCACAAGTGCGGGCTAGGCTTAAGGCCGGAGCACAAGTGCGGGCTAGGCTTAAGGCCTGGGCACAAGTGCGGGCTAGGCTTAAGGCCTGGGCACAAGTGCGGGCTAGGCTTAAGGCCTGGGCACAAGTGCGGGTTAGGCTTAAGGCCTGGGCACAAGTGCGGGCTAGGCTTAAGGCCTGGGCACAAGTGCGGGCTAGGCTTAAGGCCTGGGCACAAGTGCGGGCTAGGCTTAAGGCCTGGGCACAAGTGCAGGCTAGGCTTCAGGCCTGGGCACAAGTGCAGGCTAGGCTTAAGGCCTGGGCACAAGTGCAGTGCTGGCTAGGATCAAGGCAGGGGCCACAAGTGCCGGCTAGGCTTAAGGCATGGGCACAAGTGCCAGCCAGGCTTAAGGCCTAGGCACAAGTGCGGGCTAGGCTTAAGGCCTGGGCACAAGTGCGGGCTAGGCTTAAGGCCTGGGCACAAGTGCGGGCTAGGCTTAAGGCCTGGGCACAAGTGCGGGCTAGGCTTAAGGCCTGGGCACAAGTGCGGGCTAGGCTTAAGGCCTGGGCACAAGTGCGGGCTAGGCTTAAGGCCTGGGCACAAGTGCGGGCTAGGCTTAAGGCCTAGGCACAAGTGCGGGCTAGGCTTAACGCCTGGGCACAAGTGCGGGCTAGGCTTAAGGCCTGGGCACAAGTGCGGGCTAGGCTTAAGGCCTGGGCACAAGTGCGGGCTAGGATCAAGGCAGGGGGCACAAGTGCGGGCTAGGATCAAGGCAGGGGGCACAAGTGCGGGCTAGGCTTAACGCCTGGGCACAAGTGCAGGCTAGGCTTAAGGCCTGGGCACAAGTGCAGGCTAGGCTTAAGGCCTGGGCACAAGTGCAGTGCTGGCTAGGATCAAGGCAAAGGCCACAAGTGCCAGCTAGGCTTAAGGCATGGGCACAAGTGTGGGCTAGGCTTAAGGCCTAGGCACAAGTGCGGGCTAGGCTTAAGGCCTGGGCACAAGTGCGGGCAAGGCTTAAGGCCTGGGCACAATTGCGGGCTAGGCTTAAGGCCTGGGCACAAGTGCAGGCTAGGCTTAAGGCCTGGGCACAAGTGCAGGCTAGGCTTAAGGCCTGGGCACAAGTGCAGTGCTGGCTAGGATCAAGGCAGGGGCCACAAGTGCCGGCTAGGCTTAAGGCATGGGCACAAGTGCTGGCTAGGATCAAGGCAGGAGGCACAAGTGCGGGCTAGGCTTAAGGCCTGGGCACAAGTGCGGGTGAGGCTTAAGGCCTGGGCACAAGTGCGGGCTAGGCTTAAGGCCTGGGCACAAGTGCGGGCTAAGCTTAAGGCCGGGGCACAAGTGCGGGCTAGGCTTAAGGCCGGAGCACAAGTGCGGGCTAGGCTTAAGGCCTGGGCACAAGTGCGGGCTAGGCTTAAGGCCTGGGCACAAGTGCGGGCTAGGCTTAAGGCCTGGGCACAAGTGCGGGTTAGGCTTAAGGCCTGGGCACAAGTGCGGGCTAGGCTTAAGGCCTGGGCACAAGTGCGGGCTAGGCTTAAGGCCTGGGCACAAGTGCGGGCTAGGCTTAAGGCCTGGGCACAAGTGCAGGCTAGGCTTCAGGCCTGGGCACAAGTGCAGGCTAGGCTTAAGGCCTGGGCACAAGTGCAGTGCTGGCTAGGATCAAGGCAGGGGCCACAAGTGCCGGCTAGGCTTAAGGCATGGGCACAAGTGCCAGCCAGGCTTAAGGCCTAGGCACAAGTGCGGGCTAGGCTTAAGGCCTGGGCACAAGTGCGGGCTAGGCTTAAGGCCTGGGCACAAGTGCGGGCTAGGCTTAAGGCCTGGGCACAAGTGCGGGCTAGGCTTAAGGCCTGGGCACAAGTGCGGCTAGGCTTAAGGCCTGGGCACAAGTGCGGGCTAGGCTTAAGGCCTGGGCACAAGTGCGGGCTAGGCTTAAGGCCTGGGCACAAGTGCGGGCTAGGCTTAAGGCCTGGGCACAAGTGCAGGCTAGGCTTAAGGCCTGGGCACAAGTGCGGGCTAGGCTTAAGGCAGGGGCACAAGTGCGGGCTAGGTTTAAGGCCTGGGCACAAGTGCGGGCTAGGCTTAAGGCCTGGGCACAAGTGCGGGCTAGGATCAAGGCAGGGGGCACAAGTGCGGGCTAGGATCAAGGCAGGGGGCACAAGTGCGGGCTAGGCTTAACGCCTGGGCACAAGTGCAGGCTAGGCTTAAGGCCTGGGCACAAGTGCAGGCTAGGCTTAAGGCCTGGGCACAAGTGCAGTGCTGGCTAGGATCAAGGCAAAGGCCACAAGTGCCAGCTAGGCTTAAGGCATGGGCACAAGTGTGGGCTAGGCTTAAGGCCTAGGCACAAGTGCGGGCTAGGCTTAAGGCCTGGGCACAAGTGCGGGCAAGGCTTAAGGCCTGGGCACAATTGCGGGCTAGGCTTAAGGCCTGGGCACAAGTGCAGGCTAGGCTTAAGGCCTGGGCACAAGTGCAGGCTAGGCTTAAGGCCTGGGCACAAGTGCAGTGCTGGCTAGGATCAAGGCAGGGGCCACAAGTGCCGGCTAGGCTTAAGGCATGGGCACAAGTGCTGGCTAGGATCAAGGCAGGAGGCACAAGTGCGGGCTAGGCTTAAGGCCTGGGCACAAGTGCGGGTGAGGCTTAAGGCCTGGGCACAAGTGCGGGCTAGGCTTAAGGCCTGGGCACAAGTGCGGGCTAAGCTTAAGGCCGGGGCACAAGTGCGGGCTAGGCTTAAGGCCGGAGCACAAGTGCGGGCTAGGCTTAAGGCCTGGGCACAAGTGCGGGCTAGGCTTAAGGCCTGGGCACAAGTGCGGGCTAGGCTTAAGGCCTGGGCACAAGTGCGGGTTAGGCTTAAGGCCTGGGCACAAGTGCGGGCTAGGCTTAAGGCCTGGGCACAAGTGCGGGCTAGGCTTAAGGCCTGGGCACAAGTGCGGGCTAGGCTTAAGGCCTGGGCACAAGTGCAGGCTAGGCTTCAGGCCTGGGCACAAGTGCAGGCTAGGCTTAAGGCCTGGGCACAAGTGCAGTGCTGGCTAGGATCAAGGCAGGGGCCACAAGTGCCGGCTAGGCTTAAGGCATGGGCACAAGTGCCAGCCAGGCTTAAGGCCTAGGCACAAGTGCGGGCTAGGCTTAAGGCCTGGGCACAAGTGCGGGCTAGGCTTAAGGCCTGGGCACAAGTGCGGGCTAGGCTTAAGGCCTGGGCACAAGTGCGGGCTAGGCTTAAGGCCTGGGCACAAGTGCGGGCTAGGCTTAAGGCCTGGGCACAAGTGCGGGCTAGGCTTAAGGCCTGGGCACAAGTGCGGGCTAGGCTTAAGGCCTGGGCACAAGTGCGGGCTAGGCTTAATGCCTGGGCACAAGTGCGGGCTAGGCTTAAGGCCTGGGCACAAGTGCGGGCTAGGCTTAAGGCCTGGGCACAAGTGCGGGCTAGGCTTAAGGCCTGGGCACAAGTGCGGGCTAGGCTTAAGGCCTGGGCACAAGTGCGGGCTAGGCTTAAGGCCTGGGCACAAGTGCGGGCTAGGCTTAAGGCCTGGGCACAAGTGCGGGCTAGGCTTAAGGCCTGGGCACAAGTGCGGGCTAGGCTTAAGGCCTGGGCACAAGTGCGGGCTAGGCTTAAGGCCTGGGCACAAGTGCAGGCTAGGCTTAAGGCCTGGGCACAAGTGCGGGCTAGGCTTAAGGCAGGGGCACAAGTGCGGGCTAGGTTTAAGGCCTGGGCACAAGTGCGGGCTAATATTAAGGCCTGGGCACAAGTGCGGGCTAGGATCAAGGCAGGGGGCACAAGTGCGGGCTAGGATCAAGGCAGGGGGCACAAGTGCGGGCTAGGCTTAACGCCTGGGCACAAGTGCAGGCTAGGCTTAAGGCCTGGGCACAAGTGCGGGCTAGGCTTAAGGCCTGGGCACAAGTGCGGGCTAGGCTTAAGGCCTGGGCACAAGTGCGGGTTAGGCTTAAGGCCTGGGCACAAGTGCGGGCTAGGCTTAAGGCCTGGGCACAAGTGCGGGCTAGGCTTAAGGCCTGGGCACAAGTGCGGGCTAGGCTTAAGGCCTGGGCACAAGTGCAGGCTAGGCTTCAGGCCTGGGCACAAGTGCAGGCTAGGCTTAAGGCCTGGGCACAAGTGCAGTGCTGGCTAGGATCAAGGCAGGGGCCACAAGTGCCGGCTAGGCTTAAGGCATGGGCACAAGTGCCAGCCAGGCTTAAGGCCTAGGCACAAGTGCGGGCTAGGCTTAAGGCCTGGGCACAAGTGCGGGCTAGGCTTAAGGCCTGGGCACAAGTGCGGGCTAGGCTTAAGGCCTGGGCACAAGTGCGGGCTAGGCTTAAGGCCTGGGCACAAGTGCGGCTAGGCTTAAGGCCTGGGCACAAGTGCGGGCTAGGCTTAAGGCCTGGGCACAAGTGCGGGCTAGGCTTAAGGCCTGGGCACAAGTGCGGGCTAGGCTTAAGGCCTGGGCACAAGTGCAGGCTAGGCTTAAGGCCTGGGCACAAGTGCGGGCTAGGCTTAAGGCAGGGGCACAAGTGCGGGCTAGGTTTAAGGCCTGGGCACAAGTGCGGGCTAGGCTTAAGGCCTGGGCACAAGTGCGGGCTAGGATCAAGGCAGGGGGCACAAGTGCGGGCTAGGATCAAGGCAGGGGGCACAAGTGCGGGCTAGGCTTAACGCCTGGGCACAAGTGCAGGCTAGGCTTAAGGCCTGGGCACAAGTGCAGGCTAGGCTTAAGGCCTGGGCACAAGTGCAGTGCTGGCTAGGATCAAGGCAAAGGCCACAAGTGCCAGCTAGGCTTAAGGCATGGGCACAAGTGTGGGCTAGGCTTAAGGCCTAGGCACAAGTGCGGGCTAGGCTTAAGGCCTGGGCACAAGTGCGGGCAAGGCTTAAGGCCTGGGCACAATTGCGGGCTAGGCTTAAGGCCTGGGCACAAGTGCAGGCTAGGCTTAAGGCCTGGGCACAAGTGCAGGCTAGGCTTAAGGCCTGGGCACAAGTGCAGTGCTGGCTAGGATCAAGGCAGGGGCCACAAGTGCCGGCTAGGCTTAAGGCATGGGCACAAGTGCTGGCTAGGATCAAGGCAGGAGGCACAAGTGCGGGCTAGGCTTAAGGCCTGGGCACAAGTGCGGGTGAGGCTTAAGGCCTGGGCACAAGTGCGGGCTAGGCTTAAGGCCTGGGCACAAGTGCGGGCTAAGCTTAAGGCCGGGGCACAAGTGCGGGCTAGGCTTAAGGCCGGAGCACAAGTGCGGGCTAGGCTTAAGGCCTGGGCACAAGTGCGGGCTAGGCTTAAGGCCTGGGCACAAGTGCGGGCTAGGCTTAAGGCCTGGGCACAAGTGCGGGTTAGGCTTAAGGCCTGGGCACAAGTGCGGGCTAGGCTTAAGGCCTGGGCACAAGTGCGGGCTAGGCTT